>NC_088417.1:23688261-23735761 GCF_034236695.1 Oncorhynchus nerka
TGTAGATGTGTGAGTTATTTAACATGTAATCCTGGTTTAGTGTACATATGATTAAGGGATTGAAGTCCCAATAGTCAAGTGTAGCCGGAGAGAAACAGAGGGGGTGAAAGAGCTGGCGTGGTAGAAAGAGAGAGAGAGAAAGGGTGAGAGGGGTAGCACAGTAGAAAGAGAGAGAGAGAGAAAGAGGGTGAGAGGGTTAGCACGGTAGACAGAGAGAGATAGAGAAAGGGTGAGCGGGGTAGCACAGTAGAAAAAGAGAGAGAGAAAGAGGGTGAGAGGGATAGCACCGTAGAAGGAGAGAGAGAGGGGTAGCACAGTAGAAAAAGAGAGAGAGAAAGAGGGTGAGAGGGATAGCACCGTAGAAGGAGAGAGAGAGAGGGGTAGCACAGTAGAAAAAATAAAGAGAGAGAGGGTGAGAGGGGTAGCACAGTAGACAAAGAGAGAGAGAAGAGAAAAAGAGAGGTGCTTTAAAAATAATAAAAAATCCCATTGGTCAGTGTCCTATTGTCTGAGCACAGGGAGAATTAATCTTTCTATGGTCTCCTTGTCGGCTAGTGATGTCTGTGGGCAGATGAGACTAATCTATTGTCTCAGAAAGGAACTGGCCTCAGAGCATCTGAACTGAAAAACATCACACACATTTCCATTTTAGTAATAATCCAGAGCGATTTAGAGGAGCAATCAGGGTTAAGCGCTTTGCTTAGGGTCACATTGACAGGTTTTTCACCTAGTCGGCTCAGGGACTCTAACCAGCAACCTTTCAAATAAAAATCTCTCTTATGTGTGTTCTGTCCAGTATGTCTCTCTGTATGTGTCTCTCTGTGTGTGTGTCTCTCTGTGTGTGTCTCCCTTTAATTTTGTGGATTCGGCTATTCCAGCCACACCCATTGCTGACAGGTGCATAAAACTGAACACTCATCCATGCAATCTCCAAAGACAAACATTAGCAGTAGAATGGTCCATACTGAAGAGCTCAGGGACTTTCAACGTGGCACTGTCATAGGATGCCACCTTTCCAACAAGTGAGTTTGTCAAATTTCTGCCCTGCTAGAGCTGCCCCGAGCAACTGTAAGCGCTGTTATTGTGAAGTGGAAACGTTGAGGAGCAACAACGGCTCAGCTGCGAAGTGGCAGGACACACAAGCTCACAGAACGGGACTGTCCAAACTGCTTCTGGAAGCAACGCCAGCACAAGAACTGTTAATCTGGAGCTTCATGAAATGGTTTTCCATGGCTGAGCAGCCCCACACAAGCTTAAGATCACAATGCTCATTTACATTTTTTATTTTTTATTTCACCTTTATTTAACCAGGTAGGCTAGTTGAGAACAAGTTCTCATTTACAACTGCGACCTGGACAAGATAAAGCAAAGCAGTTCGACACATACAACAACAGAGTTACACATGGAATAAATAAACATACGGTCAATACTACAGTAGGAAAAGTCTATATACAGTGTGTGCAAATGAGGTAGGATAAGGGAGGTAAGGCAATAAATAGGCCATGGTGGCAAAGTAATTACAATATAGCAATTAAACACTGGAATGGTAGATGTGCAGAAGATGAATGTGCAAGTAGAGATACTGGGGTGCAAAGGAGCAAGATACATAAATAAATACAGTATGGGGATGAGGTAGTTGGATGGGCTTTTTACAGATGGGCTATGACAGATGCAGTGATCTGTGAGCTGCTCTGACAGTCGGTGCTTCAAGCTAGTGAGGAAGATATGCCAAGCGTTGGCTGGAGTGGTGTAAAGCTCGCCACCATTGGACTCTGGAAACGCGTTCTCTGAAGTGATGAATCACCTTTGGGGTGAACCAGAAGCCATGTATTACAGGTAACATCCGCACTGAGCTATAAGGTAGAGCTGCCGCTTTCAAGGAGCGGGACTCTAACCCGGAAGCTTATAAGAAATACCTCCTATTTCCTCCGACAAACCATCAAACAGGCAAAGCATCAATGCTGGACTAAGATCGAATTGTACTACCCCGGTTCCGACTCTCGTCGGATGTGGCAGGGCTTGCAAACTATTACAGACTACAAAGGGAAGCACTGCCGAGAGTTGCCCAGTGACACAAGCCTACCGGACGAGCTAAATGACTTGGTCATGGCTCACATCAAAACCATTATCCCAGAAATCCTAGACCCACTCCAATTTGCATACCACCCCCACAGATCCACAGATGATGCAATCTCAATTGCACTCCACACTGCCCTTTCACATCTGGACAAAAGGAACACCTATGTGAGAATGCTATTCATTGACTACAGCTTAGCTAAGGCACTGCATCTGGTTAGAATCCAGGCTGAATCACATCCGGCGGGCATTGGGAGTCCCATAGGGCAGATCACAATTGGCCCAACATCGTCAGGGTTTGGCCAGAGTAGGCCGTCATTGTAAATAAGAATTTGTTCTTTACCGACTTGCCTAGTTAAATAAATACAGTTGTCACGCCCTGATCTGTTTCACCTGTCTTTGTGCTTGTCTCCACCCCCCTCCATGTGTCACCCATCTTCCCCATTATCCCCTGTGTATTTATACCTGTGTTCTCTGTTTGTCTGTTGCCAGTTTGTTTTGTTTCATCAAGCCTACCAGCGTTTTTCCCTCTGTTCCTGTCTCTTTATTGTTTTTCACGGGTTTGACCTTTTCTGCCTGCCCTGACCCTGAGCCTGCCTGCCATCCTGTACCTTTGCCCCACTACCCTGGATCATCAACCTCTGCCTTCCTTGACCTGTCGTTTGCCTGCCCCTGTTTCTGTGATAAACATTGTTTCTTCGACACAGTCTGCATTTGGGTCTTACCTGAAACGTGATAAAAATAAAAATATCCTCAAAAGTTTCTACAGCTGCACCCCTGAGAGCACTGTTTGCATAACTGCCTGGTATGGCAACTGCTCAGCCTCCGACCGCAAGGCACTACAGAGGGTATTGCGTGCGGCCCAGTACATCACTGTGGCCAAGCTTCCTGCCATCCTGGACCTCTATACCAGGCGGTGTCAGAGGAAGGCCCTAAAAATTGTCAAAGACTCCAGCCACCCTAGTCATAGACTGTTCTCTCTGCTACCGCATGGCAAGCGGTACCGGAGTGCCAAGTCTAGGTCCAAGAGGCTTCTAAACAGCTTCTACCCCCAAGCCATAAGACTCCTGAACATCTAATTAAATGGCTACCCAGACTATTTGCATTGCCCCTCTCCCCCTCTTTACACCACTGCTACTCTCTGTTATTATCTATGCATAGTCACTTCAATAATTCCACCTACATGTACATACGAACAGGTGCCCCCGTACATTGACTTTGTACCGGTACCGCCTGTATTTATTTTATTTAAAAAATATATATTTTACCCTTATTTTACCAGGTAAGTTGACTTAGAACACATTCTCATTTACAGTAACGACCTGGGGAATAGTTACATGGGAGAGGAGGGGGGATAAAAGAGCCAATTGTAAACTGGAGATGAGTAGGTGGGCATGATGGTATGAAGACCAGATTGGGAATTTAGCCACGACACCGGGATCTTTAGTGACCACAGAGAGTCAGGACACCTGTTTAACGTCCCATCCAAAGGACGGTAAAGAGCCTCACTATTGTTATTTTACTGCTGCTCTTTAATTATTTGTTACTTTAATTTTTCTTTTATTTTTAGGTATTTTTCTTAAAACTGCATTGCTGGTTAAGGGTTTGTAAGTAATCATTTTACTGTAAGGTCTACACCTGCTGTATTCGGCGTGACAAATACAATTTGATTTGATTTTAATTGGAACACCAACTGCGAGCCAGTCCTAATCTACCAACATCAGTGCCCGACCTCAACAATGCCCCTGTGGCTGACTGGAAGCAAGTCCACGCAGTAATGTTCCAACATCTAGTGGAAAGCCTTTCCAGAAGAGTGGAGGCTGTTATAGCAGCACAGGGGGGGACCAACTCCATATTAATGCAGATGATTTTGTAATGAGATATTCGACAAGCAGGTGTCCCGATGTACTGTATATAAGCACAGAATAAAACGTTATATCAAAAATGTGTGATGGATTGCATGGATCTTTGTGTCGATTGTGTTGAATATAGCAACTGAGATATGATATATAGTATACGATTCAAATAATGAATATCATTACAGAGCGACAAGAAAGGCTAACACATTACATTAAAAATCACAGAGTAGATGCAATGAGAAATATCTAGTAATCAATTCATATCTTAAGTTAGTAACTGATAACCAGTAAGTCTTGATCGCGGGTACAAGTATGCCTAAGAAAACACAGTATGCCTCAGTATGCCTAAGAAAACACAGTATGCCTCAGTATGCCTAAGAAAACACATACGGATTGCTTGGCTTAATCTTACACGCTTTATCTATTCCATCTAATTTAGATAGATAGAAACAAGAGATGAAACCTCCTAATATGTAATATTTTCAATTATTTCCAGAGAAAACTGATCTAGCCTTCCGTAGCACCATATTGTAGTTGGGACTTGTGTCTGGTTTAAAATATGTTTCTTCAAATGGAGCTGAAATCGACAAATGTCTGTCATTTCTGATAGCCCTGATCCCTCTGATCCTTCCATGACAAACATGATGACATAAAAAAAAAGGGAGGGAGGCCCACACCTCAAAAGGCCTGATAAAACAGATGTCATATTGGTGACTGCCAGGGAGTCCCCTGCATATTAAAGGGCGGCTCATCTCCAAAAGAGGAGTCGGTTACTTTGTAATCAGTTACGGTTACTAGTTACGTGCCCACATTCTTTTTCAGTCACGTAACATTTGGATTACCCAAACTCAGTGATGTAATCTCATTACTTTCAGTTACTTTCAGATAATTTCCCTTTAAGGGGCATTTGAAGAAAACAAAAATGTATATTAACAAATGAAGTGACATTATTGCAACATAAATGTTAAGAGTTTACATAGCTGGCCATAAACGGATGCTGAATTTGACTTTATGGGTTATGTAGGCTTCTGACCCATTGCTTTCTCCTTCAATACAGAGAATACAATGATTAGGCTGTAGTTTTACATTAAAAATCAAAGTCTATCAGATTTACAGTCCTTACAATTAATTACAGTCCCTTTAGAAAGTATTCACGCCTCTTGAGTTTTTCCACATTTTGTTGTGTTACAAAGTGAAATTAAAATGTTTGTAATTGTCATTTTTTGTCAACGATCTACACAAAATACTCTGTAATGTCAAAGTGGAAGAAACATTTGAATATTTGGAGAATAAACAACATTTTAAAAACAATAATATATCTTGATTAGAAAAGTATTCAACCTCTTGAGTCAATACATGTTAGAATCACATTTGGCAGCGATTACAGCTGTGAATCTTTCTGGTTAAGTCTCTAAGAGCTTTCCACCCCTGGATTGTGCTACATTTATCCATTATTCTTTTCAACATTCTTCAAGCTCTGTCTATTGGTTGTTGATCATTGCTATGGTCTTACCATAGATTTTCAAGTAGATTTAAGTCAAAACTGTAACTCGGCCACTCAGGAACATTCACTGTCTTCTTGGTAAGCAACTCCAGTTTAGATTTGGCCAAGTGTTTTAGATTATTGTCCTGCTGAAAGGTGAATTCATCTCCCAGTGTCCCAATGTAGTTGATCCATCCTCAGTTTCTCCCATTACAGACATTTTAAACCCTGTAACTGTTTTAAAGTCACCATTGGCCTCATGGTGAAATTCCTGAGCGGTTTCCTTCCTCTCTGGCAACTGAGTTAGGAACGACGCCTGTATCTTTGTAGTGACTGGGTGTGTTGATACATCATCCAAAATGTAATTAATAACTTCACCATGCTCAAAGGGATATTCAATGTCTGCTTTATTTTGTATTTTTTACCCATCTACCAATAGTAGCGAGGCATTAGAAAACCTCCATGGTCTTTGTGGTTGAATCTGTGTTAGCAATCCACTGATTGACTGAGGGACCTTACAGATAATTGTATGTGTAGGGTACAGAGTCATTTCAAAATCATGTTAAACACTATTATTATTAACACTATTATTACTATTATTATTAACACTATTAGTCCATGCAACTTATTATGTGACTTGTTAAGCAAATTATTAATGTATTTAGGCTTGCCATAACAAAGGGGTTGAATAGTTATTGACTTATACTTAAGACATTTCAAATGTTCATTTTTGAATAATTTGTAAAAGAAAAATGGAATTTGCTAAAAACCTATTGTTTGCATCTTTGTTGGTGACACTATAGAATTAGGAATTAGAATACTTTGTTAATTTAATAGGATCTCTATTGGTGACACTTTGATATCTCGATCATTTGCAGCTGTTGAAGTCTATCATAAGTGTGAGAGTTCAGGCATGTATCATGGCCTTCAGACTTAAAAACAATTGGCATGAATTAGATTAAGAAATAAAATCTTCTTAAATGAAACTCGTTTTTTGACAGTATGTGTGGAGCACAATAACACGGAAGAATTTACAAGGGAGGAACTCCCTCAAACGTTTATCTGTTGCAAGAGCACATTTTTCAACTGCTGTCCACGGATCGCATAAACAATGATTGATCGGCAGCTTAGCCTAAACCAATTGAACAATTATTGGGTTAAAATACAACTATGTGGGCCTCCCGGGTGGCGCAGTGGTCTAGGGCACTGCATCGCAGCGCTAGCTGTTCCACCAGAGACTCTGGGTTCGAGCCCAGGCTCTGTCGCAGCCGGCCGCGACCGGGAGGTCGAGGTCATTTGTACATGTAGGTAGGGGTAAAGTGACTATGTATAGATAATAAACAGTAAGTTATGTAATACGTTACTCCCCAACCCTGTGTACAGTAAGTAAGCCTTGTCCAAGCCACAATGGCCCATAGGGTAAGAGCCAGTGAGCCTTGCCGGAGCCAAAACGGCCCATAGGACTTATCCGAACAAGCTCCTGTTTCTGTAGTAGCTTGATAAGCACACCTTCAGGACAGGACTCCCTCTACTCTCTTCACCTCCAGTTAATTCTCTCCTGTTCACCCTCCATCCTTCTCTCTGTCCCTCTAGGCCTGTTAGTACAGTATAGATAGAGGCCAGAGTTTTTCCTGGACTTGTCACAGGTAAACCTCCTGGTCCTATAATGATATAGTTATACATGTAGGTAGACATGGTGTGTGTGTAGCAGTCTTTATTCACTGATGACGACTGGAGTTTCTTCTTTCCAACCACTCGTTTTATGTGTATGATAACGTGTCATGTTTTTCATTGGAATATAAATCACAGTCTCAGTGTCTGGCTACGTATGGCGACACGCTATCTGTCTCTGAGGTTTACTATCTACTATCTACTGTGATCTACTGTGATCATGTCTAGATGCTTCTGTATTTCAGAAGACACACACACACAGTAAATGCACAAATGTAGGCACACACACACACTCACACACTTTATCAGCCTGCTTTATCACCGTCCTCTTATAACCGGCTAGGATGTGTTTGTGTGTGCGTGTGGACTCAAATCGATAGCGAATAGCCCGCTGCTAACTGTAAATCTTCATTGGGTGACAGTACGGTCCATTCCCACTGGGCTCTCATCATCTCTGGAGGATAGAGGGGGACCGAGGGATCTTTGGCTTTGTGGCTTCATCATTTACATTTACATTTAAGTCATTTAGCAGACGCTCTTATCCAGAGCGACTTACAAATTGGTGCTTTCACCTTATGACATCCAGTGGAACATCACACACACACCATGGCAGACATCAATACACAGCTTCAGTATGGAGGTGATTACTTCAGGACGGCCTCCTTGTATGATAACTACTGACCCTGGGTCAAAAGGAATATGTCATTGGGATGATCGGGCTACGTATGGATGATCACATGCACACACACACTGTCACACACACTGTGCACTCTTTGGATGGATGGATGTGGAGTGTGATAATGAGGAAGTGGGTCATTGAATCCATCCTCCTCACTGCCAAAGCACTGAATCTGTCACCCTCCTTTTGTCTCTCTCTCGCCCTCCTCTTATCTCTCTCTCTCGCCCTCCTTTTGTCTCTCTCTCTCGCCCTCATTTTGTCTCTCTCACCCTCATTTTGTAACTCTCTCTCTCTCTCACACCCTCCTTTTGTAACTCTCTCTCTCTCTCTCTCTGTTTCTCTGTCTCTCTCTCTCTGTCTCTCACCCTCCTTTTGTCTCTCTCTCACTCTGTCTATGTCTCTCAGTGTCTCTCTCTGTGTCTCTCTCTGTGTCTCTCTCTCAGCGTCTCTCTCTCAGCGTCTCTCTCTCAGCGTCTCTCTCTCTCTCTGTCTCTCTCTCTCCCAGTGTCTCTCTCTCTCTCTCTCTAACTCTCTCTCTGTAACTGTCTCTCTCTGTAACTGTCTCTCCCTCTCTGTCTGTCTCTCCCTCTCTGTCTATGTCTCTCCCTCTCTGTCTATGTCTCTCCCTCTCTGTCTGTCTCTCCCTCTCTGTCTATGTCTCTCTCTCTCCCATGTCTCTCTCTCTCTCTCTCTGTAACTGTCTCTCTCTGTAACTGTCTCTCCCTCTCTGTCTATGTCTCTCCCTCTATGTCTATGTCTCTCCCTCTCTGTCTATGTCTCTCCCTCTCTGTCTATGTCTCTCCCTCTCTGTCTATGTCTCTCCCTCTCTGTCTATGTCTCTCCCTCTCTGTCTCTCTCTGTGTGTCTCTCTCTGTGTCTCTCTCTCTGTGTCTCTCTCCCTGTGTCTCTTAGGAAATGGTTAGGAAATGCAGCTCAGTTACCACCTCATTTTGTGGGCAGTGTGCACATAGTCAGACCTGGCTTTCAAGAGAAGACAGGTTTCGGCAGCCTTTCTCAATAGCAAGGCCATGCTCACTGAGTCTGTACATAGTCAAAGATTTCCTTATATTTGGGTCAGGTATTCTACCACTGCGCACTCTGTTTTTTTGTTAATTCTTTCCAATGTGTCAAGTAATTATCTTCTTGTTTTCTCATGATTTGATTGGGCCTAATTGTGAACAGCCCCAGGGCCAGCTTGCTTCGGGGCTCTTCTCCAGGTTAATTTCTCTGTAGGTGATGGCCTTGTTATGGAAGGTTTGAGAATTGTTTCCTTTTAGGTGGTTGTAGAATTTAACAGCGCTTTTCTAGATTTGGAAAATTAGAGAGTATGGGCCTAATTCTGCTCTGCATGCATTATTTGGTGTTTACATTGTACACAGAGGATATTTTTGCAGAATGCAGAGTCTCAATTCGGTATTTGTCCCATTTTGTGAATTCTTGGTTGGTGACCGGACCCCTGACCTCACAACCATAAAGGGCAATGTGGTTCTATAACTGATTCAAGTATTTTTAGCCAGATCCTAATTGGTATGTCAAATAATATGTCCCGTTTGATGATATACAAGGCCCTTCTTGCCTTGTCTCTCAGATGGTTCACAGCTTTGTGGAAGTGACCTGTGGCGCTGATGTTTAGGTCGAGGTATGTATAGTTTTTGTGTGCTCTAGGGGAACGGTGTCCAGATGGAATTCGTATTTGTGGTCCTGGCAACTGGACCTTTTTTGGAACACCATTATTTTTGTCTTACTGAGATTTACTGTCAGGGCCCAAGTCTGACAGGATCCGTGCAGAAGATCTAGGTGCTGCTGTAGGCACTCCTTGGTTGGGGACAGAAGCACCAGATCATCAGCAAACAGTAGACATTTGACTTCAGATTCTAGTTGGGTGAGGCCGGCTGCTGCAGACTGTTCTAGTGCCCTCGCCAATATATGTTGAAGAGGTTGGGGATTAAGCTGCATTCCTGTCTCAACCCCCAGACCTGTGGAAAGAAATTAGTGTGTTTTTTGCCAATTTTAACCCCACACGTGTTGTTTGTGTAAATGGATTTTATAATGGTGTATGTTTTTCCACTAACACCACTTTCCATCAATTTGTATGGCATGCCCTCATTCCAAATTGAGTCAAAAGCTTTTTTGAAATAAGCAAAGCATGAGAAGACTTTGCCTTTGTTTTGGTTTGTTTGTTTGTCAATTAGGGTGTGCAGGGTGAATACGTGGTCTGACGTACGGTAATTTGGAAAAAAGCTAATTTGACATTTGCTCAGTACATTGTTTTCGCTGAGGAAATGTACAAGTCTGCTGTTAATGATAATGCAGAGGATTTTCCCAAGGTTGCTGTTGACGCATATCCCACAGTAGTTAATCGGGTCAAATTTGTCTCCACTTTTGAAGATTGGGGTGATCAGTCCTTGTTTCCAAATATTGGGAAATATGCCAGAGCTGAGGAGGATGTTTAAGTATAACCAATTGGAATTTGAGGTCTGTATATTTTATAATTTCATTTAAGATACCATCAATTCCACAGGCCTTTTTGGGTTGGAGGGTTTGTATTATGTCCTGTAGTTCATTCAATGTAATTGGGGAATCCAGTGTTTAATAGTTGATTCTACGATTTGTATTTGATCATGTATATGTTTTTGCTGTTTGTTCTTTGTTACAGAGCCAAAAAGATTGGGGAAGTGGTTTATCCATACATCTCCATTTTGGATTGATAACTCTTCATGATGTTGTTTGTTTAGTTTTCCAATTTTCCAAGAAGTGGTTAGATTCAATGGATTCTTCATTTACACTGAATGCGTTCAGAAAGCAAAGACTATTCTGCTTGACTGAATCACATGTTGTCACCTCCACTTTTAAATTAGAACGATGACAGACCATTAACACATGGCTCTTTGTTGATAAAACCTGTTAGATGTCTGTCTGTTGCTCCTCATGAGGCTGTGAATCAATGTTAACACTGCCACCATGTCAGTTCATTAAAACCTCCACAGTCATTAACTTCAGAAGGCAATCAGAGTAAAGAGAGAGAGACTAAAGTTAGTAAGTCTTAACTTTCTTTCCGGTGCCCACCCATTGATGAACTTGCGGTATGTATGCGAGTGTGTGTGTGTGCAAAGCGCTAAAGCTTTAAAAAGAGATCCTCCTCCCATTGGGGCTGCGAGCAACTCAATAAACAAACTTTAACTGGTACATCTGTAACCTAAGCCACTATATTGCTCTGCTGCCCCTCCTTCCCTCCCTCCCTTTCCCTCCCTCCCTCCTTCTTTTCTTCCCTCTCTCCCTTTAATGGTTGGACCCCTCCTAAACAACATCAACAACATGTCAATTAGCAGCCTGTTGGTGTTTACGACTCTCTAATCTGAGATGGAAGAGTCAGACTCTGTGGTATTAGCCGAGGCGAATGAGAGTGAGAACCTGGGGAATTGGAGCCACAATGGTGCTTGTGTCAGGGAGAAGTGAGAGGGGGAGAGAGTGGGTAGTTGGATCCATAATGGTGCTGATGCAAGGATGCTAAAATTAGCAGCCCCAAACTGTTAAGTAGCTCTGTGAATTTTCATTGTGGAAGTTCATTAACACGTTTGAAGTTTGGAAGCGTTGAAGGAATCAGCCCGGGACTGAAAACACTTCAGCCGATTAAGATAACACTACTAAGAGACAGAGAGAGAGAGCGAGAGAGAGGGAGAGATTGTGAGAGTGAAAGCCGACTAACATGCCTAGAGGGACAGAGAGAAGGATGAAGAGGGATGGCGATAAATGGAGAGATAGTGAGTGAGAGAGAACAGACTGGAGGTGAAGTGAGGGTAGAGAGAGTAGTCAGAGAGAAGTAAAAGAGTGTGCAGGTTCAGTTGAAGAACTAGTGTCAGCTGGGAGTTCCGTCACCACCTGACAGAATATCCCCCCATTTATTTATTCTGTTGACTATGAAGTGTTCCACTCACCGTCAGTAGAGCATCCAGTGGAGCCATCACTGGAGCAGTACCTCATCTCTATCCTCTGTCGGCCCACCTCTAGCAGGGCAGGGTCCGGGACGCGGGCCTTACAGGTGTACCGGAACCGCTGCTCGTAGTGACCGCCGTTGTCCGAGATGTTGACCGGCGTCCAGGGGGTCCAAGGGGTGGTCTTCTTCAGGTCTGGACACGGGAGGGTGTTACACGACTGGTACTCCTGGAGAGAGTGAGAGAGGAAGAGGGAGAGAGACAGATGGACAGACATAGAATTATAATTATGAGAACGGATATTTTTTATTTATTTCACCTTTATTTAACCAGGTAGGCTAGTTGAGAACAAGTTCTCATTTACAACTGCGACCTGGCCAAGATAAAGCATAGCAGTGTGAACAGACAACAACACAGAGTTACACATGGAGTAAACAATAAACAAGTCAATAACACAGTAGAAAAAAAGAAAAAAACAGTCTATATACATTGTGTGCAAAAGGCATGAGGAGGTAGGCGAATAATTACAATTTTGCCGATTAACACTGGAGTGATAAATTATCAGATGGTCATGTGTAGGTAGAGATACTGGTGTGCAAAAGAGCAGAAAAGTAAATAAATAAAAACAGTATGGGGATGAGGTAGGTAAATTGGGTGGGCTATTTACTGATGGACTATGTACAGCTGCAGCGATCGGTTAGCTGCTCAGATAGCAGATGTTTAAAGTTGGTGAGGGAGATAAAAGTCTCCAACTTCAGCGATTTTTGCAATTTGTTCCAGTCACAGGCAGCAGAGAACTGGAAGGAAAGGCGGCCAAATGAGGTGTTGGCTTTAGGGATGATCAGTGAGATACACCTGCTTGAGCTCGTGCTACGGGTGGGTATTGCCATCATGACCAGTGAACTGAGACAAGGCGGAGCTTTACCTAGCATGGACTTGTAGATGACCTGGAGCCAGTGGGTCTGGCGACGAATATGTAGCGAGGGCCAGCCGACTAGAGCATACAGGTCGCAGTGGTGGGTGGCATAAGGTGCTTTAGTAACAAAACGGATGGCACTGTGATAAACTGCATCTAGTTTGTTGAGTAGAGTATTGGAAGCTATTTTGTAGATGACATCGCTGAAGTCGAGGATCGGTAGGATAGTTAGTTTTACTAGGGTAAGTTTGGCAGTGTGAGTGAAGGAGGCTTTGTTGCAGAATAGAAAGCCGACTCTAGATTTGATTTTAGATTGGAGATGTTTGATATGAGTCTGGAAGGAGAGTTTACAGTCTAGCCAGACACCTAGGTACTTATAGATGTCCACATATTCTAGGTCGGAACCATCCAGGGTGGTGATGCTAGTCGGGCGTGTGGGTGCAGGCAGCGAACGGTTGAAAAGCATGCATTTAGTTTTACTAGCGTTTAAGAGGAGTTGGAGGCCACGGAAGGAGTGTTGTATGGCATTGAAGCTCGTTTGGAGGTTAGATAGCACAGTGTCCAAGGAAGGGCCAGAAGTATACAGAATGGTGTCGTCTGCGTAGAGGTGGATCAGGGAATCGCCCGCAGCAAGAGCAACATCATTGATATATACAGAGAAAAGAGTCGGCCCGAGAATTGAACCCTGTGGCACCCCCATAGAGACTGCCAGAGGACCGGACAACATGCCCTCCGATTTGACACACTGAACACTGTCTGCAAAGTAGTTGGTGAACCAGGCAAGGCAGTCATTAGAAAAACCGAGGCTACTGAATCTGCCGATAAGAATATGGTGATTGACAGAGTCGAAAGCCTTGGCCAGGTCGATGAAGACGGCTGCAGAGTACTTTACAGTACACAGTATGTCTTTTATCATTGGCGGTTATGATATTGTTTAGTACCTTGAGAGTGGCTGAGGTGCACCCATGACCGGCTCGGAAACCAGATTGCACAGCGGAGAAGGTACGGTGGGATTCGAGATGGTCAATGATCTGTTTGTTGACTTGGCTTTCGAAGACCTTAGATAGGCAGGGCAGGATGGATATAGGTTTGTAACAGTTTGGGTCTAGGGTGTCTCCCCCTTTGAAGAGGGGGATGACTGCGGCAGCTTTCCAATCATTGGGGATCTCAGACGATATGAAAGAGAGGTTGAACAGGCTGGTAATAGGGGTTGCGACAATGGCGGCGGATAGTTTCAGAAATAGAGGGTCCAGATTGTCAAGTCCAGCTGATTTGTACGGGTTCAGGTTTTGCAGCTCTTTCAGAACATCTGCTATCTGGATTTGGGTAAAGGAGAAGTTGGGGAGGCTTGGGCGAGTAGCTGCGCGGGGGGGGGGGGGGGGGGGGGGGGGAGCTGTTGGCCGAGGTTGGAGTAGCAAGGAGGAAGGCATGGCCAGCCGTTGAGATATGCTTGTTGAAGTTTTCGATTATCATGGGTTTATCGGTGGTGACCGTGTTACCTAGCCTCAGTGCAGTGGGCAGCTGGGAGGAGGTGCTCTTGTTTTCCATGGACTTCACAGTGTCCCAGAACTTTTTGGAGTTAGAGCTACAGGATGCAAATTTCTGCTTGAAAAAGCTGGCCTTTGCTTTCCTGACTGACTGCGTGTATTGGTTCCTGACTTCCCTGAACAGTTGCATATCGCAGGGACTATTCGATGCTCTTGCAGTCCGCCACAGGATGTTTTTGTGCTGGTCGAGGGCAGTCAGGTCTGGAGTGAACCAAGGGCTATATCTGTTCTTAGTTCTGCATTTTTTGAATGGAGCATGCTTATCTAAGATGGTGAGGAAGTTACTTTTGAAGAATGACCAGGCATCCTCAACTAACGGGATGAGGTCAATATCCTTCCAGGATACCCGGGCCAGGTTGATTAGAAAGGCCTGCTCGCAAAAGTGTCTTAGGGAGCGTTTGATAGTGATGAGGGGTGGTCGTTTGACTGCGGACCCCTGGCGGATACAGGCAATGAGGCAGTGATCACTGAGATCCTGGTTGAAGACAGTGGAGGTGTATTTGGAGGGCCAGTTGGTCAGGATAACGTCTATGAGGGTGTTTACAGATTTAGGGTTGTACCTGGTGGGTTCCTTAATGATTTGTGTGAGATTGAGGGCATCTAGCATAGATTGTAGGACTGCCGGGGTGTTAAGCATATCCCAGTTTAGGTCACCTAACAGAAAAAACTCTGAAGCTAGATGGAGGGCGATCAATTCACAAATGGTGTCCAGGGCACAGCTGGGAGCTGAAGGGGGTCGGTAAGCAGGCGGCAACAGTGAGAGACTTATTTCTGGAGAGAGTCATTTTTAAAATTAGTAGTTCGAACTGTTTGGGTATGGACCTGGAAAGTAATGACATTACTTTGCAGGCTATCTCTGCAGTAGACTGCAACTCCTCCCCCTTTGGCAGTTCTATCTTGACAGAAAATGTTATAGTTGGGTATGGAAATCTCAGAATTTTTGGTGGCCTTCCTAAGCCAGGATTCAGACATGGCAAGGACATCAGCGTTGGCAGAGTGTTCTAAAGCAGTGAGTTAAACAAACTTGTTGATGTTGACATGCATGAAACCAAGGTTTTTTCGATCACAGAAGTCAACAAATGAGGGTGCCTGGGGACATGCAGGGCCTGGGTTTACCTCCACATCACCCGCGGAACAGAGGAGGAGTAGTATGAGGGTTCGGCTAAAGGCTATCAAAACTGGTCGCCTAGAGCATTGGGGACAAAGAATAAAAGGAGCAGATTTCTGGGCATGATTGAATATATTCAGGGCATAATGCGCAGACAGGGGTATGGTGGGGTGCGGGTACAGCGGAGGTAAGCCCAGGCACTGGGTGATGATAAGAGAGGTTGTATCTCTGGACATGCTGGTTGTAATGGGTGAGGTCACTGCATGTGTGGGAGGTGGGACAAAGGAGGTATCAGAGGTATGAAGAGTGGAACTAGGGGCTCCATTGTAAACTAAAACAATGATAACTAACCTGAACAACAGTATACAAGGCATATTGACATTTGAGAGAGACATACAGCGAGGCATAAAGTAATCGCAGGTGTTGATTGGGAGAGCTAGCTAAAACAACAGGTGAGACAACAACAGCTAATCAGCTAACACAACAACAGCAGGTAAAATGGTGATGACTAGGCAGAGAGGGTCGGAATAACTACACACAATTCTAAGCAAATCTTGTCTGCTAAATGAACTAGTATAGTCCACAGCCATTTGGCATAGCCAGATCAGGACCTAAGATAAGGACAACTCAGAGTATGCTACTCTGTTCTTCTGAAATAGACTACAGTTTCTAATCATGCTTCTTTAGACCTGTCTAAAATAAATAATGGATTTATTGTGAAGGTGTAGACTATATTTCATGGATTTATTAGACCTGTTCAAATGTATACGTTCCAAAGGTCTGCATCAGTGACTTGTGTGGAAGCTAGGAGATACATCCGGCGCCGACAGAGATGGCCGCCTCGCTTCGCATTCCTAGGAAACTATGCAGTTTTTTTGATTTTTTATGTGTTATTTCTTACATTGGTACCCCAGGTCATCTTAGGTTTCATTAAATACAGTCGAGAAGAACTACTGAATATAAGAGCAGCGTCAACTCACCATCAGTACGACCAAGAATATGACTTTCGTGAAGCGGATCCTGTGTTCTGCCTTTCACTCAGGACAACGGAATGGATCCCAGCCGGCGACCCAAAAAAATGACTTCGTAAAAGAGGGAAACGAAGCGGTCTTCTGGTCAGACTCCGGAGACGGGCACATCGCGCACCACTCCCTAGCATACTTCTCGCCAATGTCCAGTCTCTTGACAACAAGGTTGATGAAATCCGAGCAAGGGTAGCATTCCAGAGGGACATCAGAGACTGTAACGTTCTTTGCTTCACGGAAACATGGCTCACTCGAGAGACACTATCGGAGTCGGTGCAGCCAGCTGGTTTCTCCACGCATCACGCCGACAGAAAAAAAACATCTTTCTGGTAAGAAGAGGGGCGGGGGCATATGCTTTATGGTTAATGAGACGTGGTGTGGTCACAACAACATACAGGAACTCAAATCCTTCTGTTCACCTGATTTAGAATTCCTCACAATCAAATGTCGACCGCATTATCTACCAAGGGAATTCTCTTCGATTATAATCACAGCCGTATATATTCCCCCCCAAGCAGACACATCGATGGCTCTGAACAAACTTTATTTGACTCTTTGCAAACTGGAATCCACATATCCTGAGGCTGCATTCATTGTAGCTGGGGATTTTAACAAGGCTAATATGAAAACAAGACTCCCTAAATTGTATCAGCATATCGATTGCACAACCAGGGCTGGTAAAACCTTGGATCATTGGTATTCTAACTTCTGCGACGTATATAAGGCCCTCCCCCGCCCTCCTTTCGGAAAAGCTGACCACGACTCCATTTTGTTGCTCCCTGCCTACAGACAGAAGCTAAAACAAGAAGCTCCCGCGCTGAGGTCTGTTCAACGCTGGTCCGACCAATCTGATTCCACGCTCCAAGACTGCAATCTGATTCCACGCTCCAAGACTGCTTCCATCATGTGGACTGGGATATGTTTCGTATTGTGTCAAACAACAACATTGACGAATACGCTGATTCGGTGAGCGAGTTCATTAGAACGTGCGTTGAAGATGTCATTCCCATAGCAACGATTAAAACATTCCCAAACCAGAAACCATGGATTGATGGCAGCATTCGCGTGAAACTGAAAGTGCGAACCACTGCTTTTAATCAGGGCAAGGTGACCGGAAACATGACCGAATACAAACAGTGTAGCTATTCCCTCCGCAAGGCAATCAAACAAGCTAAGCGTCAGTATAGAGACAAAGTAGAATCGCAATTCAACGGCTCAGACACAAGAGGTATGTGGCAGGGTCTACAGTCAATCACGGATTACAAAAAGAAACCAGCCCAGTCACGGACCAGGATGTCTTGCTCCCAGGCAGACTAAATAACTTTTTTTGAGGACAATACAGTGCCACTGACACGGCCCGCAACCAAAACATGCAGACTCTCCATCACTGCAGCCGAGGTGAGTAAAACATTTAAACGTGTTAACCCTCGCAAGGCTGCAGGCCCAGACGGCATCCCCAGCCGCGCCCTCAGAGCATGCGCAGACCAGCTGGCTGGTGTGTTTACGGACATATTCAATCAATCCTTATCCCAGTCTGCTGTTCCCACATGCTTCAAGAGGGCCACCATTGTTCCTGTTCCCAAGAAAGCTAAGGTAACTGAGCTAAACAACTACCGCCCCGTAGCACTCACTTCCGTCATCATGAAGTGCTTTGAGAGACTAGTCAAGGACCATATCACCTCCACCCTACCTGACACCCTAGACCCACTCCAATTTGCTTACCGCCCAAATAGGTCCAGAGACGATGCAATCTCAACCACACTGCACACTGCCCTAACCCATCTGGACAAGAGGAATACCTATGTGAGTATGCTGTTCATCGACTACAGCTCAGCATTTAACACCATAGTACCCTCCAAACTCGTCATCAAGCTCAAGACCCTGGGTCTCGACCCCACCCTGTGCAATTGGGTACTGAACTTCCTGACGGGCCGCCCCCAGGTGGTGAGGGTAGGTAACAACATCTCCTCCCCGCTGATCCTCAACACTGGGGCTCCACAAGGGTGTGTTCTGAGCCCTCTCCTGTACTCCCTGTTCACCCACGACTGCGTGGCCACGCACGCCTCCAACTCAATCATCAAGTTTGCGGACGACACAACAGTGGTAGGCTTGATTACCAACAACGACGAGACGGCCTACAGGGAGGAGGTGAGGGCCCTCGGAGTGTGGTGTCAGGAAAATAACCTCACACTCAACGTCAACAAAACTAAGGAGATGATTGTGGACTTCAGGAAACAGCAGAGGGAACACCCCCCTATCCACATCGATTGGACAGTAGTGGAGAGGGTAGTAAGTTTTAAGTTCCTCGGCGTACACATCACAGACAAACTGAATTGGTCCACCCACACAGACAGCATTGTGAAGAGCTGCGCCTCTTCAACCTCAGGAGGCTGAAGAAATTCGGCTTGTCACCAAAAGCACTCACAAACTTCTACAGATGCACAATCGAGAGCATCCTGGCGGGCTGTATCACCGCCTGGTACGGCAACTGCTCCGCCCAAGGTCTGCACGACGCATCACCGGGGGCAAACTACCTGCCCTCCAGGACACCTACACCACCCGATGTCACAGGAAGGCCATAAAGATCATCAAGGACAACAACCACCCGAGCCACTGCCTGTTCACCCCACTATCATCCAGAAGGCGAGGTGCATCAAAGCTGGGACCGAGAGACTGAAAAACAGCTTCTATCTCAAGGCCATCAGACTGTTAAACAACCACCACTAACATTGAGTGGCTGCTGCCAACACACCGACTCAACTCCAGACACTTTAATAATGGGAATTGATGTAAAATATATCACTAGCCACTTTAAACAATGCTACTTAATATAATGTTTACATACCCTACATTATTTATCTCATATGTATACGTATATACTGTACTCTATATCATCTACTGCATCTTTATGTAATACATGTATCACTAGCCACTTTAAACTATGCCACTTTGTTTACATACTCATTTCATATGTATATACTGTACTCGATACCATCTACTGCATCTGGCCTATGCCGCTCTGTACCATCACTCATTCATATATCTTTATGTACATATTCTTTATCCCTTTACACTTGTGTGTATAAGGTAGTAGTTTTGGAATTGTTAGTTAGATTACTCGTTAGTTATTACTGCATTGTCAGAACTAGAAGCACAAGCATTTCGCTACACTTGCATTAACATCTGCTAACCATGTGTATGTGACAAATACATTTGATTTGATTTGAAATGTGTTAATATTAATTAACAGTAAATTACCGTGAGACCAACAGTTATTTGCTTGACAATCACCGGCTGACAAAAGTTTGTGACCTCCACAACCCTATTCTAGATTGCACCTTTTTTTCTAAGAGTGCACTCTGACAGAGATACAAAACAGAGACAGATCCTGACCAAGTACAGGCGCAGTGACCACCAATTGGCTATAGAAAAAGGGAATCACAAAAAGACATGGCTACGCAAAGAGCAGTGTCTATTTGGTCACTGCCAGACAGGGGAGGTAGAGACAGAGATGCACCATTTCCTCTACTGTGAGGAATACTCCCAAATAAGATCATCTTTTTAAAGAAAATATCTCAATCAATTCCCATCTTCTGTGCATTTACTAATGACATAAAGCTGGGAATTATTCTGGGTGAGGGAGAAACTGCAAATATTACTGCCAGATATGATTGCCATAGTCTGAGGGACATCCCATGAACATTAATTTGCTGAATGATTTACATTGTATATAACTTACTAGTAATACATAGTGGAACCATCATCCATGTACACATTGTTGTTTATTTATTGAACAACCTTTCTTTTTTGTTTTTTATCATTTTATTTTTATGTAATGAAATGTTTTGACCGAAGATAACACAATACAACCACAGTAGTGTTGTACATGAATACATTATTATATGTACTAGTATTATTACTACTGAAATTAACTGTATTTCATAATCATTATAGAATTGTACTGTATTTACTGAAATGCTGTACCACAATACTGCTTTGGCAATATCTACAAATTGCATTTCATGCCATTAAAACAATCTGAATTTGATATTCTCGTGGAGAACAGAGAGGAAAGAGCAAAACTCATAGATTTAGAAGTAGATGAATGTATATTCCTATTAACATTCTACGATGACTTTACCCCGTGGTGTTTGTGCCAAGCATCATTTCTGCTGACGGGCAGCAGGTATCACATATGAACTATGAAACAGTCCCATTAGACCCACGTGCTGAACGTGGCAAGTGGCAAACAGGAAGAAAAGGTCATTGATCAGATGTGATTTAAAACAGTGGGGGAGGGAGGTGGGGAAGGGAAGAAGGATGGATGAAGGGAAGGATGGTGGGGAAGGGAAAAAGGATAGATGAAGGGAAGGATGGTGGGGAAGGGAAAGAGGATGGATGAAGGGAAGGATGGTGGGGAAGGGAAGAAGGATAGATGAAGGGAAGGATGGTGGGGAAGGGAAGGAGGATAGATGAAGGGAAGGATGGTGGGGAAGGGAAAGAGGATGGATGAAGGGAAGGATGGTGGGGAAGGGAAGAAGGATAGATGAAGGGAAGGATGGTGGGGAAGGGAAGAAGGATAGATGAAGGGAAGGATGGTGGGGAAGGGAAAGAGGATGGATGAAGGGAAGGATGGTGGGGAAGGGAAGGGAAGAAGGATAGATGAAGGGAAGGATGGTGGGGAAGGGAAAGAGGATGGATGAAGGGAAGGATGGTGGGGAAGGGAAGGGAAGAAGGATAGATGAAGGGAAGGATGGTGGGGAAGGGAAGGAGGATGGATGAAGGGAATGATGGTGGGAAGGGAAGAAGGACGGATGAAGGGAAGGATGGTGGGGAAGGGAAGAAGGATGGATAAAGGGAAGGAAGGATGGTAGGGAAGGGAAGAAGGATGGATGAAGGGAAGGATGGTGGGGAAGGGAAGGAGGATGGATGAAGGGAAGGATGGTGGGGAAGGGAAGAAGGATGGATGAAGAGAAGGATGGTGGGGAAGGGAAGAAGGATGGATGAAGGGAATGATGGTGGGAAGGGAAGAAGGATGGATGAAGGGAAGGATGGTGGGGAAGGGAAGAAGGATGGATAAAGGGAAGGAAGGATGGTAGGGAAGAAGGATGGATGAAGGGAAGGATGGTGGGGAAGGGAAGAAGGATGGATGAAGGGAAGGATGGTGGGGAAGGGAAGAAGAATGGATGAAGGGAAGGATGGTGGGAAAGGGAAGGAGGATGGATGAAGGGATGGATGGTGGGGAAGGGAAGGGAAGACGGATGGATGAAGGGAAGGATGGTGGGGGAAAAAGAAGGAGGGGGGACACGTGAGGGTATGATAATGGGAAAACATGATACACAACTTTGAGTGACATTTCCATTTGACGTTCACTCCACCTGCAATAGGAGAGATGTCGGTCTCTGCCTTCCTCTCTGGCTGTTTGTTACAATAGTTAAAGTGAAAACCCCAGACCCACACAACAAAGCCCCTTTCCATCCTTGTTGTCTAACTATCTAATGTGTCTCTCTCTAATAGAGAACCATTGTTGCATGCTTTCTCCTCCGTTTTCCCCCTCTCCTTTCATTTGTCCTTTCCCTCACTCTCTCTGGTCCTTCTCCCAGGAAGCCATAAATACATGCTTTCCAGGGCACTGCTAGTGATGATGACATACCGATGTGCATGCAGCCTCAGTATGTGTAACGATCCAAGCGGCACCTGCTTATAACGACAAGTCAGATGAATAAAAACGAGAGGAGAGCAGAGGTGGGAGGGAGTGATAGGGTGATGCAGTGATACTGGGGGACTAAATTACACTATCGTCTTTGTCTCAGCATCGTTTAGAGGGTGGAAGTTGATATGACGGCCATTCTCCCAGTTCCTTACTTATTCATGCTGAGTGAGGCCTTGAGTTGAGTGACTGCCAGACCTTGACCAAATAAGATAAAAGTCTCTTTTGTTCATCCATCAGGTTGTCACAGTGATTCTGGGGTTGGACAGAGGGGCTGGAACACTGCATCTCTCTCTCTCTCGCTCTCTCTCTCTCTCTCTATATATATATATATATATATATATATATATATATATATATTATATATACTACTATATATATATATATATATAGAGAGAGAGATCTCTTTCCCTCTATATCTCTCGCCCTCTCTTTCCATCTTTCTCCCAGCGTGGGCCCAGGAACAGGAGTCCAAGGTTAAAGACAGTAGGAGGATCCAGATTGGGTTACGTTACGGAGATGATGAATGAGAGTGTCATCCCCGTCGCCTTTCTGACTTCACACCGTCTAGATTAGTAACCATCAGCCTGCCACACATTAATATTAAACACCATCAAGCATCAGGAGGACCTGGCCCGGCCCCAGCCATAACAAACCACCTCTGTCTTCAATAGAACTTCCTCCTTCTCAGCAATGGCTCGCCAATATTTAACATGATCCAATAAACCTAGCCAAAGATGAGCCAACGGGCCCAGTCTGGAATGATAACCTATTCTTCATAGTCTACTTATAGCCATATAGGACTGGGGAAGACTCGTTTAACCTCTCCCCAAGGATGACAAAAACAATACTCAGCATGCAACAGTAAGTAGGAAGGGGGTGTTTGTTGTTGTGAGTTGTCCTCAAACAGTGTGAATTTGTAATGAGTGTGAGTGTGTGAGAATGTATTAGAAATGGACCGAGGGCCACGAAATAAACAGGTTCAATAGGTGGGAAATATCCCAAATAAATGTTGATTTACCCCTAAAACGTTCAGACAAATGTTCTCCTGTGTATTTGTAATGACATTTTACACCAGATGATTTTAGGGCGAGCCGGGCACACTAATAAAATGACATTAGTGATGAAGAAAATAGGAATCATTGCCTGTATCTCTTCCTCTACACACCCGTCACACATCGCTCCATTCGCAAACGCCTCTCTTCCGAAAAAATTAAGGGAAACTGAAAACGCAGCAGAAATCATCGGAACGTGTAGAGTGGCATGTGGAACACTAAATTGGATTCAATTAGTGCCTCATTCCTGCTGGGACCATTCATATGCATTATGGAGAGGACAAGAGCAGAGGAAAAAAGGGGAGGGGAACGGGATGTGCTGAGGTACATTATAATTCACAACCCCTCTAACAGACAGCTGCCCAGAGGCTGCTAATAGAATAATGCGTACCGCAGCCAGTTCAGTGTTCGGCTGAGAGTATAAGGATGTTGGATATGTTCTTTACTGCTTCAGACACACAAGCTGTTGGGCTTTCTGTCCAGCACATACAGTGTGTGTGTCTCTGTCCAGTCTCTCTGTCTGTGTGTCTGCGTGCTTGCGTGCGTGCGTGCGTGCGTGCGTGTGTGTGTGTGTGTGTCTGTGTGTCTGCGTGCGTGCATGTGTGTGTGTGTAGGCCTACAGTTGAGTAATGGACTCCGGCATCTCCTGTCTCATTCATTCTCCATCCTAGACTCTCCTGGTTATTTTTCTAGGTGTTAAAAGCAGAGGGCCGGGAGAGGGGCGACAGAGGGTGATGAGAGAGGGGGATGACAGAGGAAAATGGGGGGTGTCAGGGGGCCATTTGTGTGGCTTGTGAAAGCATTACCTCAACCCTTGCCCCTAAGCCTCTCCTCCGTTGTTTTATCAATGTGTCTGTCTGGAGGGTGTGTGTGAAGGGAGGCAGATGGGGGACATACGTTACGTGTATGTGTCTGTACGTGTACATGTGCGTGTGCATGTGTGTGTGTGTGTGTGTGTGTATGTGTGTGTATGATTGTGGGTGTGTGAGTATGTGTGTGTGTTGACGGTGAGTAATAGGGATCTTTGTCTCTGGAGCCTCCTAAACATCATTACAGTCAGTTGTGTTTATATCACTGCACTAAGAGACATGTGTGAGGGTGTGTGTGTACCTCTGGCCCTGCGGTTCCTGACACTACCCGTTCTGTTAGCCAGCCCAGCCAGCCCTGCTGCTAACTATCCATCCATCTCCCAGGTGCCTGCTTACTGTACCTCAGAACAGCTATGATATCTGCTGTGAGAAGAGAAGCAGTGTGTGTGTGTGTGTGACATACTGCTGTCTGTCTGTCTGCCTGTCTGTCTTCATTAATAGCAGCCTCTAGTATCCTGGGGAGAGAGGACAGATGGCTCATAAAAACATACCTCTTCCCGGTTTACGCTTCCTTTCCTGCGCTGAAATAAATATTCTCATCATTCTCCGTCTTTGCATGGTGGGTACAAATAGCAGAATAGACGCAAGGATGTGTTGTTTTATCTGGGAAGATTTTACAACTTGTAGTCTACGTCTGGCATAACGGGAGCAATGATGAAGGAGTTGTGAGTAACATCACTTATCGGTAGCCTTTACATGTATCACAACTATGGGTGATCTGATTACAGTTGCTTCAAGATGTCCACCATTGTTCCTGTACCCAAGAAAGCAAAGATAACTGAGCTGTTCATTGACAACATCTCAACCTTCAACCACATAGTACCCAAACTCATCATTAAGCTCGGGGCCCTGGGTCTGAAACCCGCCCTGTAGCACTCACTTCTGTCATCATGAAGTGCTTTGAGAGGCTAGTTAAGGACCATATCACCTCCACCTTACCTGACACCCTAGACCCACTTCAATTTGCATACCATCCCAATAGATCCATGGACGGCGCAATTGCCATAGCACTGCACACTGCCCTATCCCATCTGGACAAGAGGAATACCTATGTAATAATGCTGTTCATTGACTACAGCTCAGCCTTCAACCACATAGTACCCAAGCTCATCATTAAGCTTGGGGCCCTGGGCCTGAAACCCGCCCTGTGCAACTGGGTCTTGGACTTCGTAACGGGCGGTGAAGGTAAGCAACAGCACCTCCACTACGCTGATCCTCAACACCAGGCCCCGACAAGGGTGTGTGCTCAGCCCTCTCCTGTATTTCCTATTCACCCATGACTATGTGGCCACACATGTCTCCAAGACAATCACCAACTTTGCAGACGACATAACAGAGGTAGGCCTGATTACCAACAACGACGAGACAACCTACAGGGAAGAGGTGAGGGCCCTGGTGGAGTGGTGGCAGGAAAATAACCTCTCCTCAATGTCAACAAAACGAAAAAGTGGATTGTGGACTTCAGGATACAGCAGGGGGAGCACGCCACCATCCACATCGCTGAGGCCGCAGTGGGGGTGAAAAGCTTCAAGTTCCTCAGTGCACACATCACTGACTCTCTGAAATGGTCCACCAACACAGACAGGAGGCTGAATAAATGTGTCTTGACCCCTAAGAATCTCACAAACCTTTACAGATGCACCATTGGCAGCATCATGTTGGGCTGAATCACCGCCTGGTACGGCAACTGCACCGTCCATAACCGTAGGGCTCTCCAGAGGGTGGTGAGCTCTGCCCAACGCATCATCGGGGGCACACTGCCTGCCCTCCAGGACATCTACAGCAGAGGGTGTCACAGGAAGGCCAGAAAGATCATCAAGGACCTCAGCCACCCGAGCCACGGCCTGTTCACCTCGCTACCATCCAGAAGGCGAGGTCAGTACAGGTGCATCAAAGCTGGGACCGAGAGACTGAAAAACAGCTTCTATCTCCAGGCAATCAGACTGTTAAATAGTCACCACTAGCCTGCCTCTGCCCAGTACCGTGCACTGAACTTTAATCAGTGTCACTAGTCGGCTACCACCCAATTACTCAACCCTGCACCTTAGAGGCTACTGCATATGTACATAGACATGGAACACTGGTCACTTTAATAACAGAACACTGGTCACTTTAATAACAGTTTACATACTGTTTTGCCCATTTCATTCGTATGTATAGTATTCTAGTCAAGGCCTATCTTATTTAACTATTGCTGTACATAATATATTTGATCCTACGTATTCTTCAGATGTACTACATATTATATCCATATACTGTCCATAATGTCTATACATCCCATCATACTGTATGCATTGTCATCCTAATATTTCAATATTTCTTAATTCCACTCTTTTACTTTTTTTAGATGTGTGTGTATTGTTAGCTATTACTGCACTGTTGGAGCTAGGAACACAAGTATTTCACTACACCCGCAATAACATCTTCTAAATATGTGTAAGTGACCGGTAAAATGTGATATATTTTAATTAAAGAAAAGGTTTTATTTGATCACTTTAAATAGAGAGAATATGTGTGAGACAGAAAGTGAAAGACAGCGAGAGAGAGAGAGAGAGAGAGAGAACATAAGACACTGACCTCTCCGCCCTCTTTCCCACCTTTTGAATTTGTTACTTCATGGTCTCCAATCTGCCGTGGGCTTTGCTTTGCCCAACGCTGATAAAAACAGTTCCTTACATCTCCCCTCCTCACCCTGCTACTAACCCTAACCCCAAACTGGAAACACACCTCACCCACCACAGACAGGGTTCACATCTTGAAATTAGGTTCAGAGAGGTTTACCACATGGATAGGGAGACCGGGACAGACTCAGTTTCCGTCTAGGAATGAGGTCTTGGAAGGAGGTTCTGAGAAGGAAGCCTTCAGGGCCAGAGTGGTATTTACAAAATAATGGGATAATGGCAGAACAGTGGTGACAGAGTTAAGGCAGCTGCAGCTCAGATTGTGTGTGTGTTTGTTTGTGTGGTCCAAACACTGGCACGTCCTAGACTACATTATTGTCCATCAGTGCAACCAAAAGCAGGTACTAAGTGAACTGACCCATGCTGAACTGACCACCGCTTGATTAGGTCCAAGCTCCGAGTTGAGATTTGCCCACGCCACCCAAGGAAGGCCTTGAATAAGCGACTCAACAGTAATGCCCTTAAAAACCCTTCCACCATCATCACTTGCGCCGTCTCCTCGACACCAAACTCCCCCCAACCCTCTCGGATTGATGAGAACGCTTCTGACATTCACACACTCCTACAAAACAAACGCCCAGCCCACAAAGCCCTCCAACCCAGACACCCCCACTCTCCAATCCTCCCTCTCCCAGGGTCAAAACATCTGATGAAATCAAAAGTATAACAGACAAAAACAACACCCAAGGGTTCTATGCTGCCATTAAAGCCCTCTACGGCCCTCAATAACAAGTCATCACTTCGGTCAGGTCTGCCCATGGAAACACACTTTTCAAGACCACCAGAGGATCATAGAGAGATGGTTAGAGCACTTTGGAAACCTCCTTAACCACACCAACTCAACAAACCTGCTCATCCTGTACACACTCCCACTCCCACATCCCCACCATTCATGAACTCGACACCCCACTACAGTTTTCTGAGGTCCACCAGACGATTAAAATCCTAAAAGATAAGAAAGGTGCTGGACCAGACGGCATCCCAGCTGAAATCCTTAAGCAATATCTCCTCTTGTGCCAAATTCCACCTCCTCACCAAAGCCATCTGGCTGTCTGAACCATCCCACAGGAACGGAAGGATGACGATATTGTAGTCATGTACAAGAAGGGTGACAAAGCAGCTTGTGGTAACAGCAGAGGCATATCCCTTCTTTCAGTGAGAAGGAAGTTTAAAAATTTAACCTTTGCTTAACCTTTATTTCACTAGGCAAGTCAGTTAACGGCCTACCCTGGCCAAACCCGGACAACGCTGGGCCAATTGTGTGCCGCCCTATGGGATTCCCAATCACGGCCGGATGTGATGCAGCCTGGATTTGAACCAGGTACTGCAGTGATGCCCCTTGCACTGAGATGCAGTGTCTTAACTTCTTTGAGGTAGGGGGCAATATTTTCACGTCCGGATGAAAAGCGTGCCCAGAGTAAACTGCCTGTTACTCAGGCCCAGATGCTAGGATATGCATATTATTAGTAGATTTGGATAGAAAACACTGAAGTTTCTAAAACTGTTTGAATGTCTGAGTATAACAGAACTCATATGGCAGGCAAAATCCTGGGAAAAAATCTGAGGTTTGTAGGTTTTCAAGTCTTAGCCTATCCAATATACAGTGTCTGTGGGGTCATATTGCACTTCCTAAGGCTTCCACTAGATGTCAACTGTCTTTAGAACCTTGTTTCAGGCTTCTACTGTGAAGTGGGAGAGAATGAGAGCTGATTAAGTCATGCGTCTACCAGAAGGCCATGTGCTCAGTCAGGCAAGCGCCCGTGAGAGTTAGCTCCGTTCATTTCTAAAGACAAAGGAATTCTCTGGTTGAAACATTACTGAATATTTATGATAAAAACATCCTAAAGATTGATTATATACAGTGGGGCAAAAAAGTATTTAGTCAGCCACTAATTGTGCAAGTTCTCCCACTTAAAAAGATGAGAGAGGTCTGTAATCTTCATCATAGGTACACTTCAACTATGACAGACAAAATGAAAAAAAAAAATCCAGAAAATCACATTGTAGGATTTTAATGAATTTATTTGCAAATGATGGTGTAAAATAAGTATTTGGTTAGTGATTCATTTTTAAAGGTTAGTGATTCATTTTATCTCTATTTCTGCTTTTTGTGACTCCTCTGGCTGGAAAAATGGCTGTGTTTTTTTGTGACTAGGTGCAGACCTAACATAATCGCATGGTATGCTTTTGTCGTAAAGCCTTTTTGAAATCGGACACTGTGTTGGGATTAACAACAAGTTTATCTTTAAAATGGTGTATAACACATGTATGTTTGAGGAATTTAAATGAGATTGAGATTTCTGTTGTTTGAATTTGGCGCCCTGCACTTTCACTGGATGTTGGTCAGGTGGGATGTTAGCATCCCACGTACCCTAGAGAGGCAAAAGCACTGCACCACTCGGGAGCCCAAGATCATTGCAACGATAATGTGCTATCTACTCGCGTAGCACCTATCTGAAAACTTCCTCCCAAAATCACAGCGCGGCTTCAGGAAAGGCAGGAGCACCACCGACATGATTTTTTGTGGCCAAAAAAATGCAGGAAAAGTGCCAGGAACAAAACCAAGACCTCTACATGGCTTTGATAAACCTCGTCAAAGCCTTTGACACCATCAAACGTGAGATGCTCTGGCAGCAGCTCACCAAACTTGAGTTGCCTCCCAAGTTTCTGAGTGTCTTAAAACAATTCCATGAAGGAATGCACGCCAGAGTGGTGCTTGGTGGGCATCAATCAGAGCCCTTTATCGTAGAGGTTGGGGTCAAACAAGGCTGTGTTCTGGCTCCAGGTCATTTTTAACATGTTCCATTTCTGCAGTTACAAGCCTGTCAAACAACTCCCTTGGCTCAACCGACGGAATCCAGCTACAGTACCATCTGGATGGAAACCTCTTCAAGACCACACAAAAAACAGAACCCAAACAGATCTTTGAATTCACGTCTGGCTCATACCCCAGAATCCATACAACACACCTTCAACCTGGTCTCCTCCACCTGTCGACCTCCAAGACAATACCCAAAACATAATTGCACAACTCTCATCCACATCCCCCCCACTCCATTCTTTCATCACTGGTGGTGTTCTCCTCAAAGATGTACCCCATTTCACCTACCTTGGCGCTGTCCTCTCTCTGGCGTGCTCCATAGAGGAACAAGTCTCTGCTTCCATCGGATGACTCGGGGCCAGGGTTTTGGAAAATGTAAACCTCAAGACCCATACCAAAGTGGCAGTATAGAATGTGTCTCCACCTGCTTTATGGCTCAGAGACCTGGACCCGATATAGGCAACACATAAACATCTTGGAAGCATTTCACATCAGAAACCTCAAGACCCACACCAAAGGGGCAGTATACAATGTGTCTCCACCTGCTTTATGGCTCAGAAACCTGGACCCCATATAGGCAACACATAAACATCTTGGAAACCTTTCAAATCAGATGCCTACAACGCATCTTAGGGCTAACCTGGGAGGACAGAGTACCCCATAACGATATCCTTACCAACACCAAGTTGACCGACTCCTCTGTTGGCTCGGCCACGTGATCCGAATGCCTGAACACTGCCTCCCCCGCCGATATCGCTAAGGCCAGCTAAGTGCAGACAAGCGCTCTGCTGGAGGTCAGAGGACCTGCTGAAGCACTGTAACATCCATCCCTCTAGCCTGAAAAACCTAGAAGACAGCATCTTACATAGGAGATGCGAGAGATGCAGCCAAAGACACCAACGTGCAGCTGGGACAACGCCATCCGACTCCCAACACATGTTTCTCAGCTCCCACATCGGCCCCCACAACCACATGAAGTGGCACAAGCGGCAATTGCGCTAACCTACCCCTACCCCCCATCCACAAGAGGAGCATTCTTCATCATCAACATTGATGGACTAAGAGTGTGTGTGTGTGAACAGACACCCACCAGGGTAGTGAAAAGATAGTGCTTCTGTATAAGTGTGTGTGGCCGTGCCGTTTTCTCAGTTGTTTTATGGGGTATCAGTCATGCTTCATTACAGTTAGACTGTTAAGGTATGGGAGGTCAGCTCTCTCAGTTGTTAAAGGGTTATCTGTGCTTAGTTAGGTTAATCACAGAACATTATCAGATATGTTACTACTTTGCTGTCGGTTGTAAGTTGCTACTTTCAGCTTGCCAGCAATATTACATTAGTCATGCGTCATTACCAGCTCCTGATGTGGTTGCTATGGAATGCAACAGTAGATATGGTTGCTATGGAATGCTATAATGCAACGGTATATATTTAAATAGCTCTGAAATGGGTTGCCAGTGCACAGGGAAACATTTATAAGCTGTAACTCTAATCATTTGACCCATATAGAGACCATGGTGCTATCTTTATAAAAGTGTCTATAGTCAGTACATCTGACCCTCACACACGTATACTGTACATCTGTTACTGGTTATCATGTGACTCTCTCTGACCCCGACTCACTAATCCATTTCAACTGTAAAGGAATCTCATGGTCATGTGTCTTCCTTTCTATTTCTACCAGGCCCGTGGACGGAGGGAGGAGTGGGTTTGAAAATAGTGTTAAAATAACATGACAGTCTCATCATCCTCCTGACACCCAAGAGGACACCAGCGAAGCTGACATACACAACGTGCCATTACATCCCTCCTGCATCACCCAGCCTTGGACTTCATTACTCAGCACTAGGATATCATATGCAGTAGGTAACATTTATAGATGGTGGCAAAAATACAATAAATAAATTGTATTAATAAATATATTAATTTGTTGTCAGCATACAGTAGATAGACTAATAAAAGTGATTAGCAATCTAACATGTACTTGTGTATTTTAATATGTGTATTCAGTTGAGGGAATATAGTGTAAGACCCTATAGGGGGGTGATTTAGTGTTACATGTTAATGGTTAGCATTGGTCATGTATCTGCTGTTCTTAACAACATGTTAAGAAGTGCCATGGCTGAATATAAATACTAGGGGATTTTGTAGGGGATGACCCTTAAAGTTCAATGTTACAGTTTAGATGGTTAAGAAGTTCAAGGTCAGGCTGCTATGGAAGTGCAGCCCAGATCTGTTTGTGTGTTGTGTGTGTGTGTGTGTGTGTGTGACATACCTGGGCACACCCAGGGCACTCGTTGCCGTTCTCGCAGGTCCTGCGACGTGATTGGATGCCGCCTCCGCAGGGCACCGTGCAGCGTTCCCATGCAGACCAGGCCGACCAATAGACATGAGGCGGGCAGGGCAGGTGCTCGTTACAATACCTAGGAAGGACAAAGACCTCGGCGGATGAGTGTGTGTGTGTGTGTGTGTGTGAGAATACGAGTACACACAGAGAGGCTATGGGAGTGCTGGGGGCCATGTGCAATCTGAGGTCTTTACTTTGCCCAATAGTATCCCTGAGTCAGTCTGTCTTTGGAATGGTTGGTTGTAAATAAGTGGTATTTTTTACATGATACACAACAGTACAATTATAAAGAGGGACACTGGGCTTCTGAAAACCTTACCATATTTTAGACCGCAAGCTAAGGCAGCGAACCAACATAGCTTTTAAGGAGTTGGAGCTACTGATGCCACAAGACAACAATGACTATAGAGCACTTCTGTACAGTCCAAAGACAGACAGACCGACAGACAGACTTACAGACAAATTAAGTTAACTCCATTAAAACAAAGATCTTTTACAGACCGAAGTATATTGCTTTTATGTCGCCATCAACGACAGAGAAATTACACACTATTAAACTAGAATTACTAGAATTTAACAAAGCCTGCAAATGCACCATGTATGTGGTAACCCATTTTGATATTCCTCTGAAATTCAGACTTAAACATGCATGTAATGTGCCTTTATGAAAGTTATATCTTATTAATGAGTCTACATGCATATCCCACATATTTTAATGGTGCTGCCTTTGAAAAAGCCACATAGACTCATGAATCATGTTTAATTACAATATTTAATTATTACTGTACTGTTCCATAGGTTAATTAGTGGAGTTCATTATCCAAAAATGTGATGCTATTGATAGTCTAATTATTGCCCATATACTTACACAAACTACAACTTCAGCAGTGTTTGTGTAACCATGAAAAACATTTTATGTTGGATAAAAACTTTAGTGATGGTGGCTCACGCAGATTTCCCTTACCTCATCGTGTCTGAGATTTGACTCCGAGAGAAAGAGATAGGCCTTGTTATATCGGCTTATATATATAACAGATAACACACACTGTGTACAAAACATGAAGAACTGCTCTTTCCATGACATAGACCTGCCAGGTGAATCCAGGTGAAAGCTATGATTTCTTATTGATGTCACTTGTTAAATCCACTTCAATCAGTGTAGATAAAGGGGAGGAGACCGGTTAAAGAAGGATTTTTAAGCCTTGAGACCATTGAAACGTGGCACACAAAAGAAAACGGGGTAACGGGGTATGGTAGTAGGTAGTAGGTACCAGGCACACCAGTTTGTGTCATGAACTGCAACGCTGCTTGGTTGTTCACACTCAACAGTTCCCTGTGAGTATTAAGAATGGTCCACCACCCAAAGGACATCCAGCCAACTTGACACAACTGTGGGAAGCATTGGAGTTAAAATGGGCCACCTAGCAGAGTCCATGCCCCAATGAATTCAGGCTGGGGAGGTTCTTAATGTTTGCTATACTTAGTGTATATTATGTTGCTTTCTGGAGCGCAATGAAAAGTTGAAATAGGAAAACATTGGTGCATTACTCTGTTTTTCTATAAACCTATTTACATTAAAGTGCCTGAGATTCGGCTGAGGAAAGGGGAGAAAGAGAGAGAGATAGAGCAAGAGATGACAGAGCGAGAAAGAAAAAGATAGCGAGAGGAAGGTAGAACGGGCGAGGGAGAGAAGCACCGATTGCAGGAAAAATGAGAAAGCGAAAGAAAGAGAGGGGGTGAAAGGGATGGGATATAATGCAAATGGTAGCGATATTAGCATTGATCTGCAGGGTCCCCTGCTGAGCCTCAGAATGGAAGAGTCAGACCTAAGCCAGATCCATAGTAAATAGATTTAGAGCTTCGCTAAACTCATCGTCAATCCAGCCATGCAAATTGTTCTGCTCACTGATTAGATTAGCCTTTGTAAAATGCAACGGCCTCCCCCTCCCTCCTTCTCCCTCAGTAAAACTGGGGAGGAAGTCATGAAGAAAATGGTACTAATAATTTGCCTATAGGAGCTGAGTAAGCAGGGGAATACAGTGGACATGTGCTGAGGGGGATGCTAGCATAAGGTACATAAACCTGAGCATTAGCCAGCCAGACTTCTGCCCCATGGCATTGACTGATTGGTTTTTATAACGGTTTCTCTTCCTACAGCCAGCAAACAAGGACAAACTGCTGGGATGCCCCTGGTCAGGTACTCAGACAGTTGGGTGTGAAAAGAGTGACTTTTCATCATTGATATATTCACTACATGACCAAAAGTATGTGGACACCTGCTTTTCAAACGTCTCATTCCAAAATCATGGGCATTAATATGGAGTTCATCCCAAAGGGGTTCGATGGGGTTGAGGTCAGGGCTTTGTGCAGGCCAGTCAAGTTCTTCCACACTGATCTCGACAAACCATTTGTGGATGGACCTTTATGCATGGGGGCACTGTCATGCTGAAACAGCAAAGGGCCTTCCCCAAACTGTTGCCACAAAGTTGGAAGCACAGAATCGTCTAGAATGTCATTGTCTAGAATGTCATTGTATGCTGTATTTCACTGAAACTAAGGGGCCTAGCACGAACCATGAAAAACAGCCCCAGACTAATATTCCACCCCCACCAAACTTGACAGTTGGCACTATACATTGGGCAGGTAGCGCTCTCCTGGTATGCGCCAAACCCAGATTCGGTGTGATTCATCACTCCAGGGAACGCGTTTCCACTGCTCCAGAGTCCAATGGCGACGAGCTTCACACCTTTACACCTTCAGAAAGTATTCATACCCCTTGACTTATTCCACATTTTTGTTGTGTTAAAGCCTGAATACAGTTTTTACAATACTATATAACACACAATACCCTATGATGACAAAGTGCAATCCTTATTCAATACTCTTGAAAACAATGTTGAAAACAGGATAATTTTAATTGTTCGCTAACTTCGCTGGGTAGACCTCTGTGGTTGGAGAAAAAAGTACATTACCTCTACTTATCACTATTTTTAGCCAACTGTACAAAGCTTCTGCCGGTAGCTTGCAAAGTATACATCAGCTAACAGTACATTGGCAAATACGTTCTTCGTTGCTTGACAGACAGAGCCCACAAAGGATGGGAAATGAACCTAAACCACTCATACTTGTCAGGTATAGTTAACGTTTATTTTATATCACTCAAATATTCAATTAATGGTGGCCAATATTGAGAGATATCGTGAGGCTACCCCCACGTATCTAAAATGACATAATCAACTGATGCTTACTGATTATGAAAAGCATGTAGTTACTTGCTGTGTAACTGATGATAAAGCTAACTGTGTGCAATTGTTCTGACTATGCTCTTCAAGAGGTGATGATATTAAACCCAAATAGTGTTAACATTTATTAAACAATCCCTTGAAAACAGCACAGAGTTGTCAATAGTTTTAGAGGAGCTGGGGGTCTCCCTGCCCCCCCTCAGCAAGAAAACCCAACGCTCTGCACCGTATTTTGACGCTACACTTAAGCTCTAACTACAGCCATCAGGCTTTATAAATAAAGTGTGCCTGTACATCTGAGATGAATATCTATTAAAGGAGGCTCTACGGCCACAGCAAAAAACCCTCCACCCTATTCCTAGCATTAAAGGGAGAGCGCACTCCCAAAATCAAAGTGGTCCAACGTATAGCTGAGTCTACATTGCACACCATTTGTTCTGTACATCTGTACTTGCATTTGGTGGGAATCACTACATGCCTTTAACAAGTCAAGACAGTTTGCTTTTCAATTAGGACAGAAATGAGAGGAGATAGATAGATAGATAGATAGATAGATAGATAGATCAGACAGAATGAGAGAGAGGACAGTAAGAGAGATAGACAATGTTAACACATAATTCCCATGCCAATAAAGCCCCTTGAATTGAATTGAATTGAGAGAGAGAGAGAGAGAGAGAGAGATTGTTAACATGTTTCCCATGCCAATAAAGCACCTTGAGTTGAATTGAATTGAGAGAGAGAGAGAGTGAGCGGACAGAGCATGAGCAGAATCAAGAAAACCTACTCTTTTGGAACAGACAGACCCTTCTCCACCGCAAGATCAAAGTGATACAGCATATTTCATCAATTAACACGTGTCTCCCTCCACAGTGTGTAAAGCCACCAAGCCCTACTATAGGACCCTGATGGATTCTCTCATTCTCACAGCTCTACTGTTCAAGGTGTTTTATTGGCTGAGCAGGTAGTATGAAAGAAACAGAGAGAGATGGAGAGAGGGTCAAGGAGTGAAAGACTGAGGGAGAGAGAGAGAGAGATGGAGGGGGCAGGGTAGTCATAGTTATGAGTGCACTCGAACAAATGATAAATCTACAGTCTCTTTTTCACCTTGAAAACTTGCTTCAGTCACCATGGAAACTCTTCAGTCATTTACAGCTCTGTTTTTTTCACACTTTCTTTCCATTTTTCTCACGGTCACATTTTTGAAATAATAGTTTTTTTATTTTTATTTTACTCTTATTTTACCAGGTAAGTTGACTGAGAACAAATTGTTCTACTGTCTCATACACAAATGCCTTAAGCCTGTGTCACACAAAGCAATTTGGACACAATTTCTGTTGCAGATGCAAGTTCCAAGTGACATCATCTAAAGCACCTTTGCTGATACATGAGGCAATTCAAACATCCTTCCTGTTTGGCCCTGTCCGGGGGTGTTCTCGGATGGGGCCACAGTGTCTCCTGACCCCTCCTGTCTCAGCCTCCAGTATTTATGCTGCAGTAGTTTATGTGTCGGGGGGCTAGGGTCAGTTTGTTATATCTGGAGTACTTCTCCTGTCCTATTCGGTGTCCTGTGTGAATCTAAGTGTGCGTTCTCTAATTCTCTCCTTCTCTCTTTCTTTCTCTCTCTCGGAGGACCTGAGCCCTAGGACCATGCCCCAGGACTACCTGACATGATGACTCCTTGCTGTCCCCAGTCCACCTGGCCGTGCTGCTGCTCCAGTTTCAACTGTTCTGCCTTATTATTATACGACCATGCTGGTCATTTATGAACATTTGAACATCTTGGCCATGTTCTGTTATAATCTCCACAGCCAGAAGAGGACTGGCCACCCCACATAGCCTGGTTCCTCTCTAGGTTTCTTCCTAGGTTTTGGCCTTTCTAGGGAGTTTATCCTAGCCACCTTGCTTCTATACCTGCATTGCTTGCTGTTTGGGGTTTTACGCTGGGTTTCTGTACAGCACTTTGAGATATCAGCTGATGTACGAAGGGCGATATAAATACATTTGTTTTGATTTGATTTGATACGCAATTCAAATTGCATGCAACAGCCAATCCTGTTATCAATGGTGTAAAGTACTTAAGTAAAGACTATTTAAAGTACTACTTAAGACATTTTTTGGGGCATCTGCACTTAACTATTTATATTTTTGACAATTTATACTTGTACTACATTGCTAAAGAAAATAATGTACTTTTTAATCCATACATTTTCACTGACAAAATTCTTTCCAATATGTTGAGTAATTATCTTTTTGTTTTCTCATCATTTGGATAGGTCTAATTGTGTTGCTGTCCTGGGGTTTTGTGGGGTCTGTTTGTGAACAGCTTGCTTAGGGGACTCTTCTCCAAGTTCATTTCTCTGTAGGTGATGGCTTTGATATGATATGGTGGTTGTAGAATTTAACGTCTCTTTTCTGGATTTTGATCATTAGCGGGCATCGGCTTAATTCTGCTCTGCATGTATTTGGTGTTTTACAAAATTTTAGCAGAATTCTGAATTCATCTCAATTTGGTGTTTGTTCCATTTTGTGAATTCTTGGTTGGTGAGTGGAACCACGACCTCACAACCATAAAGGGAAATGGGTTCTATAACTGATTCAAGTAATTATAGCCAGATCCTAATTGGTATGTCGAATTGTATGTTCCTTTTAATGGTATAGAAGGCCCTTCTTGCCTTGTCTCTAAGATTGCTCACAGCTTTGTGGAAGTGACCCGTGGAGCTGGTGTTTAGGCCAAGGTATGTTACATTTTTTGTGTGCTCTAGGGCAGCAGTGTCTAGATGGAATTTGTATTCGTGGTCCTGGGAACTGGACCTTTTTTTGGAATACCATTATTTTTGTCTTACTGAGATTTACATTCAGGGCACAGGTCTGACATAATATGTGCAGAAGATCTAGGTGCTGCTGTAGGCCCTCCTTGGTTGGGGACAGAAGCACCAGATCATCAGCAAACAGTAGACATTTGACTTCAGATTCTAGTAGGGTGAGGCCGGCTGATGCAGACTGTTCTAGTGCCCTCGCCAATGTATGTTGAAGAGGGTGGGGCTTAAGCAGCATCCCTGTCTCACCCTCTGGTCCTGTGGAAAGAAATGCGTGTGTTTTTTGCTAATTTTAACCGCACACTTGTTGTTTGTCTACATGGATTTTATAATGTCGTACGCTTTTCCCCCAACACCACTTTCCATCCATTTGTATAGCAGGCCCTCGTGCCAAATGGAGTCTAAAGCTTTTTTGAAATCAAGACTTTGCCTTTGTTTTGGTTTGTTTGTCAATTAAGGTGTGCAGGGTGAATACATGGTCTGTTGTACAGTAACATGGTAAAAAGTTAATTGGACATTTGCTCAGTACATTGTTTTCGCTGAGGAAATGTACGAGTCTGCTGTTAATGATAATGCAGAGGATTGTCCCACAGTTGCTGTTAGCGCATATCACATGGTAGTTATTAGGGTCAAATATGTCTCCACTTTTGTAGATTGGGGTGATCAGTCCTTGGTTCCAAAATATTGGGGAAGTTGCCAGAGCTGAGGATGATGTAAAGAGATAAGTGTCGCCAATTGGAATTTGTGGTCTGTATATTTTATAATTTCGTTTAAGATACCATCAACACCACAGGCCTTTTGGGTTGGAGGGTTTGTATTTTGTCCTGTAGTTCATTCAATGTAAATTGGGGAATACAGTGGGTTCTGGAAGTCTTTAATAGTTGATTATAAGATTTGTATTTGATCATGTATATGTTTTTGCTGTTTGTTCTTTGTCATAGAGCCAAAAAGATTGGAGAAGTGGTTTACCCATACATCTCCGTTTTGGATAGATAACTCTTCATGATGTTGTTTGTTTAGAGTTTTCCAATTTTCCCAGAAGTGGTTAGATTCTATGGATTCTTCAATTACATTGAGCTGATTTCTAACGTGCTGTTCCTTCTTTTTCCGTAGTGTATTTCTGTATTGTTTTAGTGATTCAACATAGTGAAGCCGTAGGCGCAGGTTGTTTGGGTCTCTATATTTTTGGAAGGATACGTTTCTCAATTTTTTTCTTAGGATTTTGCATTCTTCATCAAACTATTTGTCATTGTTGTTTCATTTTCTTAGGTTGTCTGCTTGAAAGTTTTAGATTTAATAGGGAAGCTGAGAGGTCAAATATACTGTTTTGGTTTTCTACTGTCAGGTTTACTCCTTCACTATTATAGTGAAACATTCTGTCCAGGAAATAGGGATTGAATTCGTTGATGCCTAATTGTTTTTTGGTAGATTTCCACACTACTCTCCTTCCATCTACAGTATAGCATTTCTTAATATTATTCAGTTCCTTTGTCTTTGATGCCTCATGACCGAGCAAAACTCTGTCAAGTAGTGTGTGATTTTGCTACGATCTGATAGGGGTGTCAGTGGACTGTGAACACTCGAAGAGACTCTGGGTTGAGATCAGTGATAAAGTAGTCTACAGTACTACTGCCAAGAGATGAGCTACAGGTGAAGTCAGAAGTTTACATACACTTAGGCTGGAGTCATTAAAACTCATTTTTCAACCACTCCATAAATGTATTGTTAACAAACTATAGTTCTGGCAAGTCTGTTAGGACATCTACTTTGTGCATGACACAAGTCATTTTTCCAACAATTGTTTACAGACAGATTATTTCACTTATAATTCACTGCATCACAATTCCAGTAGGTCAGAAGTTTACATACACTAAATTGACTATGCCTTTAAACAGCTTAGAAAAATGTCATGGCTTTAGAAGCTTCTGATAGGCCAGTTGACATCATTTGAGTCAATTGGAGGTGTACCTGTGGATGTATTTCAAGGCCTACCTTCAAACTCAGTGACTCTTTGCTTGACATCAAGGTAAAAAAGAAAATAAATCAGCCAAGACCTCTGAAATCAAATTGTAGACCTCCACAAGCCTGTTTTATCCTTGGGAGAAATTTCCAAATGCCTGAAGGTATCACGTTTATCTGTACAAACAATGGTATGCAAGTATAAACACCATGGGACCACGCAGCTGTGATACCGCTCAGGAAGGAGATGTTTGAACCTACTTTGGTGCGAAAAGTGCATATCAAATCAAATCAAATTTTATTTGTCACATACACATGGTTAGCAGATGTTAATGCAAGTGTAGCAAAATGCTTGTGCTTCTAGTTCCGACCATGCAGTAATATCTAACATGTAATATAACCTAACAATTCCACAACAACTACCTTATACACACACAGGGGCGGCAGCGTAGCCTAGTGGTTAGAGCGTTGGACTAGTAACCGGAAGGTTGCAAGTTCAAACCCCCGAGCTGACAAGGTAGTTAACCCACTGTTCCTAGGCCGTCATTGAAAATAAGAATTTGTTCTTAACTGACTTGCCTAGTTAAATAAAGGTTAAAAAAAAAAGTGTAAAGGAATGAATCCCAGAACAACAGCAAAGGACCTTGTGAAGATGCTGGAGGAAACAGGTACAAAGGTATCTATATCCACAGTACAACAAGTCCTATATCGACATAACCTGAAAGGCTGCTCAGCAAGGAAGAAGCCACTGCTCCATAAAAAAAGCCAGACTACGTTTTGCAACTGCACATGGGGACTAAGATCGTACTTTTTGGAGAAATGTCCTCTGATGAAACAAAAATAGAACTGTTTGGCCATAATGACCATCATTATGTTTGCAGAAAAAAGGGGGAGGCTTGCAAGCCGAAGAACACCATCCCAACCATGAAGCACGGGGGTGGCAACATCATGTTGTGGGGGTGCTTTGCTGCAGGAGGGACTGGTGCACTTCACAACATAGATGGCTTCATGAGGGAGGAAAATTATATGGATATATTGAAGCAACATCTCAAGACATCAGTCAGGAAGTTAAAGCTTGGTCGCAAATGGGTCTTCCAAATGGACAATGGCCCCAAGCATATTTCCAAAGTTGTGGTAAAATGGCTTAAGGACAACAAAGTCAAGGTATTGGAGTGGCCATCACAAAGCCCTGACCTCAATCCCATAGAACATTTTTGGGCAGAACTGAAAAAGCGTGTACGAGCAAGGAGACCTACAAACCTGACTCAGTTACACCAGCTCTGTCAGGAGGAATGGGACAAAATTCACTTAACTTATTATTGGAAAGCTTGTGGAAGGCTACCCAAAACGTTTAACCCAAGTTAAACAATTTAAAGGCAATGCTACCAAATACTAATTGAGTGTATGTAAACTTCTGACCCACTGGGAATGTGATGAAATAAATAAAATAATAAATAAATAATTCTCTCTACATTTATTCTGACATTTCACATTCTTAAAATAAAGTAGTGATCCTAACTGACCTAAGACAGGGCATTTTTACTAGGATGAAATGTCAGGAATTGTGAAAAACTGAGTATAATTGGATTTGGCTAAGGTGTATGTAAAATTCCGACTTCAACTGTATATGTGTACCTACCATAGGAGCCCCCTTGAAGCCTACCATTGACTATGAACATACCCAGTCCGACAGAGCTGCAGGAGTTGTGACCAGTTTTTGTTGGTTATGTTGTTGTAGTTGTGTCTATGTAACAGTATAACTTTAGACTGTCCCCTCGCCCATACCCGGGCGCGAACCAGGGAGCCTCTACACACATAAACAACAGTCACCCACAAAGCATTGTTTCCCATCGCTCCACAAAAGCCGCGGCCCTTGCAGAGCAAGGGGAACTACTTCTTCAAGGTCTCAGAGCAAGTGACGTCACCGATTGAAACGCTGTTTAGCGCGCACCACCGCTAACTAATCTAGCCGTTTCACATCCGTTACATCTAGGGGGTATATGGGGGAGGTAATGTTGTCACATCCAGGTAGGTGTTTGTCCTCGTGTGCTGAGGGTGTCAGGTTCTTGTCCAGTTCTGGCATTTAGGTCGCCACAGACTAGTACATGTCCTTGGGCCTGGAAATGGTTGATCTCCCCCTCTAGGATGGAGAAGCTGTCATCGTTAAAGTATGAGGATTCTATTGGGGGTATATACATAGCACACATGAGGACATTTTTCTCTGATTAGATAATACCCTTTTTAATTGCCAGATGCAAAATGTTCCTGTTTTGACTAATTTAATAGAGTGGGTTAGGTCTGCTCTATACCAAATTAGCATATCCCCTGAATATCTTTCCTGTTTCACACCTGGTAGTTTGGTGGATGGGACTACCAGCTCTCTGTAACCTAGATGACAATCAGTAGGTCCATCTTCTCTGTACCATGTTTCTTGTAGGATGACAATGTCTGTTTTTCCAATTTCTTTGATGAAGTCTGTGTTCCTGCTCTTTAGGACAAAGACAGATGACCTTAGACCTTGTATATTCCAGGATGAGATAGTAAAAGCTTTGTGTTCCATAGTGTCTAGTGTTGTTTTTGTGTGGTTTAGGCCCGGACCATCACAGTAGGTGTGAGCAGAGCATGTTGAGCATCTGATACATACCTCTTAGGTCGCAGAATGAGATATGGGCGGGTGTAATATTGGGGTTTGGGCCTGTTGCTCTGCTCACGGCTTGGGCATATGTCCTGCTGTCGTGTTGAGGTCCTTGTCGCAGGGGCGTGGGGTGGTCTTAGCTGGTTGGGGTGTGGCTGGTGATGCTGTGGTCTGGGTGGTCTGGGTGTAGTTCCTCTTGGCATGTGTTGTCTCAGTGCAGGTCCTTCAGGAGGGGGTCTTGCAGGTCTGGGAGGGTGTCTCGCTGGTCTCGGAGGGGTGTCCATTCTCTGTTGCTCCTGTGTGAGGTGCTGGAGCTACGGTTGAAGGTCCTTCAGGGTCCTGGCAAACAATGGGATGGCTGCCTTGTAGAGGTAGACCTGGTCGTAAAGTCCAGGGTGGAGTGGTGGGCCAGGTATACATTAGGTTTTGAGGCACAGTCTTGTGAAATGCTTGCATTCACCTGCTATTTGGTGGCAGGGTGAAAGTATTTTTGTGGTAGCAGGGTGGAGATAACCACTTAAAATCAAATCAAATCTAATTTTATTTGTCATATACACATGGTTAGCAGATGTTAATGCGAGTGTAGCGAAATGCTTGTGCTTCTAGTTCCGACAATGCAGTAATAACCAACAAGTAATCTAACTAACAATTCCAAAACTACTGTCTTATACACAGTGTAAGGGGATAAAGAATATATACATAAGGATGTGGGGCCCCCGTGTTGAGGATCAGCGGGGAGGAGATGTTGTTGCCTACCCTCACCACCTGGGGGCGGCCCGTCAGGAAGTCCAGTACCCAGTTGCACAGGGCGGGGTCGAGACCCGGGGTCGAGACCCAGGGTCGAGACCCAGGGTCTCGAGCTTGATGACGAGCTTGGAGGGTACTATGGTGTTGAATGCCGAGCTGTAGTCGATGAACAGCATTCTCACATAGGTATTCCTCTTGTCCAGATGGGTTAGGGCAGTGTGCAGTGTGGTTGAGATTGCATCGTCTGTGGACCTATTTGGGCGGTAAGCAAATTGGAGTGGGTCTAGGGTGTCAGGTAGGGTGGAGGTGATATGGTCCTTGACTAGTCTCTCAAAGCACTTCATGATGACGGAAGTGAGTGCTACGGGGCGGTAGTCGTTTAGCTCAGTTACCTTAGCTTTCTTGGGAACAGGAACAATGGTGGCCCTCTTGAAGCATGTGGGAACAGCAGACTGGTATAGGGATTGATTGAATATGTCCGTAAACACACCGGCCAGCTGGTCTGCGCATGCTCTGAGGGCGCGGCTGGGGATGCCGTCTGGGCCTGCAGCCTTGCGAGGGTTAACACGTTTAAATGTCTTACTCACCTCGGCTGCAGTGAAGGAGAGACCGCATGTTTTCGTTGCAGGCCGTGTCAGTGGCACTGTATTGTCCTCAAAGCGGGCAAAAAAGTGATTTAGTCTGCCTGGGAGCAAGACATCCTGGTCCGTGACTGGGCTGGGTTTCTTCTTGTAGTCCGTGATTGACTGTAGACCCTGCCACATGCCTCTTGTGTCTGAGCCGTTGAATTGAGATTCTACTTTGTCTCTGTACTGACGCTTAGCTTGTTTGATAGCCTTGCGGAGGGAATAGCTGCACTGTTTGTATTCGGTCATGTTACCAGACACCTTGCCCTGATTAAAAGCAGTGGTTCGCGCTTTCAATTTCACGCGAATGCTGCCATCAATCCACGGTTTCTGGTTAGGGAATGTTTTAATCGTTGCTATGGCACCGAATCAGCGTATTCGTCAATATTGTTATCTGATGCAATACGAAACATGTCCCAGTCCACGTGATGGAAGCAGTCTTGGAGTGTGGAGTCAGCTTGGTCGGACCAGCGTTGGACAGACCTCAGCGTGGGAGCCTCTTGTTTAAGTTTCTGTCTGTAGGCAGGGATCAACAAAATGGAGTCGTGGTCAGCTTTTCCGAAAGGGGGGCGGGGCAGGGCCTTATATGCGTCGCGGAAGTTAGAGTAACAATGATCCAAGGTTTTACCACCCCTGGTTGCGCAATCGATATGCTGATAAAATTTAGGGAGTCTTGTTTTCAGATTAGCTTTGTTAAAATCCCCAGCTACAATGAATGCAGCCTCCGGATAAATGGTTTCCAGTTTGCAAAGAGTTAAATAAAGTTCGTTCAGAGCCATCGATGTGTCTGCTTGGGGGGCGGTATATACGGCTGTGATTATAATCGAAGAGAATTCTCTTGGTAGATAATGCGGTCTACATTTGATTGTGAGGAATTCTAAATCAGGTGAACAGAAGGATTTGAGTTCCTGTATGTTTCTTTCATCACACCATGTCTCGTTAGTCATGAGGCATACGCCCCCGCCACTCTTCTTACCAGAAAGATGTTGTGCTTTGGGGAAAGTGGAAGATGTTTTTTCAATCACTCCCTTGAGTACTGTGGCCATCCTTTCCTCCTGCGTCCTCAGGTCATTTGTGCCCATGTGAATGATGATGTGGCTGGGGACCCTAGTCTGTCCCCTGACAACAGCTCCAGGGCCTAGTGTTTGGTCACCAGAGTTTAGCAACTGTGTGTTTGTGAAACAGTTGATTCTCTTGAATGTGTTTGCCATTTGAGTCAATGAGGAGCAAAATCTCTGGCTTTTGTATGTTCTCAGTGGATGTGTTGGGGTTGTCAAGACAGCAATCAGGGGAGCTGACAGGGGGGCTGTTAGGAGGGGTTGGTGGGTCCTGTGTTGTCTGTCCCATTGTTGTGTTGGAGTCGGGGTCTGGCTTCTCTGTGGGAGTGTCCTGCTCTCTGTCACACCTCAGCGTTCACCTCTTCATTCAGTGCCATGTGTGCCTCTAAGTTCTCTCACCTCTTCATTCAGTGCCATGTGTGCCTCTAAGTTCTCTCACCTCTTCATTCAGTGCCATGTGTGCCTCTACGTTCTCTCACCTCTTCATTCAGTGCCATGTGTGCCTCTCAGTTCTCTCACCTCTTCATTCAGTGCCATGTGTGCCTCTACGTTCTCTCACCTCTTCATTCAGTGCCATGTGTGCCTCTCAGTTCTCTCACCTCTTCATTCAGTGCCATGTGTGCCTCTCAGTTCTCTCACCTCTTCATTCAGTGCCATGTGTGCCTCTACGTTCTCTCACCTCTTCATTCAGTGCCATGTGTGCCTCTCAGTTCTCTCACCTCTTCATTCAGTGCCATGTGTGCCTCTCAGTTCTCTCACCTCTTCATTCAGTGCCATGTGTGCCTCTACGTTCTCTCACCTCAGTCCGTAGAGCAGCCAGCTCTCTCAGACTGCAGTCTCTTGACATAGGGCTAGTGTGCCTTTGTAGCACTGTGCCCTGCCAGGGGATGGTCTGTGTGGAAAATTAAGTTGCTTATGTTCCCCTCTTTGTAGCAGTCAGCAAATAGTGTCTCTGGATTGTTCTTGAGGAGCTTTTTTTGTACTTATTCCTTGCAGTGTATTTTTAATATCCATGGGGTACAGTATTCTAATAACCTCTGGACAGGGATAAGCCAGGGGGTTTTCACTCCTCTCACTTCACACTTAAGTGATAATTGATCAGTTCAGTTTCTTTCCTAGCAGCTTGGTACTTTGTAGCCTTATTTATTAAGCTTTACATAACACAATTCCCTCCAGATGATTGTCTTTTACTTTTAGCCTTCAGAAGTACGTTCAGACTGAACTTTACTCACTCAGTGTTGTTGCAGATGGAATTTCCCTCCCTCCAGAGGTGGTCAATGAAATTAGCAGCATGATGTCTGGGTAGCTAAAAGAAGCTGGAGTCTCATATAAAGAATGCCCAAGTCCCCCATGTTTCACTGTGATGAAATAGACCATGTATAAATGACATATAGAGGAACAAAGTACCCAGACACTAAGGAATCTGTCTGAAGTTATTCTCATATTATTATTTACTTTGTTGTAAAGTTTCAGGTAAAGAAGTTTCACTTCAAACAACCTGTAGACGTGTTGACCTTCTCTACCTGCACTGTTTCATGTTCTCTCACTTTTATTTTTCTCTTCTCACTTTCTTTCTCTGCAAATCCCATATTTCAGAGGGCCACATCGGTTGCTTAGAAACCTTCAAAACATATTTTTTGGAGGTGATTATTCCAGACCAAAGCAGAGGATCCAGAGCTTCAGAAGGAATGCAGCTTCCCTCGTCTGTGTGGAGCTCAGATAATTACCAGGCTCAGAAACATCCCTCTCTCTCTTAATTGGATGTCAGAGTCAGACAGAAGTGATTACAAAAATCTCTGAAACTGGAAACACTTATCTCCCTCACTAGCTTTAAGCACCAACTTGTCAGAGCAGCTCACAGATTACTGCACCTGTACATAGCCCACCTATAATTTAGCCCAAACAACTACCTCTTTCCCAACTGTATTTAATTAATTAATTAATTTTGCTCCTTTGCACCCCATTATTTTTCTCTACTTTGCACATTCTTCCATTGCAAAACTACCATTCCAGTGTTTTACTTGCTATATTGTATTTACTTTTTTGCCTTTACCTCCCTTCTCACCTCATTTGCTCACATTGTATATAGACTTGTTTATACTGTATTATTGACTGTATGTTTGTTTTACTCCATGTTTGTTTTACTGTGTCGTTGTATCTGTCGAACTGCTTTGCTTTATCTTGGCCAGGTCGCAATTGTAAATGAGAACTTGTTCTCAACTTGTCTACCTGGTTAAATAAAGGTGAAATAAAAAAATAAAAAAATAAATTATGACAACAGCGAGTAATTTCTTCCAGTCATACATTTTACATTATAATGTATGACTGGCTAGATGAAGGACTCAAGACTTCTGTGACACTCACACCAGCAAGGGGACTGTGTGAGGTGATCTTGTGTGGATTTACGGTTGAGTATAAGTGGCTATGTGCGTGTGTACATGTGTATGAATTTATGTGTGTGAGTCCTGTACCTCTCCTCTCGGTTCTGCCCCACACACACTCGTCCTCCGTGGCGCGGGGTGGGGTTGCTGCAGGACCTCTGGCGGACCTGGAAGCCAATGCCACAACTGGTACTGCAGGGAGCCCACAGAGTCCAGGGGGTCCACGCTCCATTCCTATAGAGAAACACAGACCACAGGGTT
>NC_088417.1:24483830-24518830 GCF_034236695.1 Oncorhynchus nerka
TTCTTAACTACTGTCTCACTCAGAAACGCCTTTCCTAACTACTGTCTCGCCAGAAACGTCTTTCTTAACTACTGTCTCACCAGAAATGTCTTTTAACTACTGTCTCACTCAGAAAGAAACGTCTTTCTAACTACTGTCTCACTCAGAAATGCTTCTTAACTACTGTCTCACTCAGAAATGTCTTTTAACTACTGTCTCACTCAGAAACGTCTTCTAACTACTGTCTCACCTCAGAAACGTCTTCTTAACTACTGTCTACTGTCTTCTAACTACTGTCTCGCTCAGAAACGTCTTCTTAACTACTGTCTCACTCAGAAACGTCTTCTTAACTACTGTCTCACTCAGAAACGTCTTCTTAACTACTGTCTCACTCAGAAACGTCTTCTAACTATTCTGTCTCACTCAGAAATGTCTTCTTAATCTACTGTCTCACTCAGAAACGTCTTCTTAACTACTGTCTCACTCAGAAATGTCTTCTTAACTACTGTCTCGCTCAGAAATGTCTTCTTAACTACTGTCTCACTCAGAAATGTCTTCTTAACTACTGTCTCACTCAGAAACGTCTTCTTAACTACTGTCTCACTCAGAAACGTCTTCTTAACTACTGTCTCACTCAGAAATGTCTTCTTAACTACTGTCTCACTCAGAAACGTCTTCTTAACTACTGTCTCACTCAGAAATGTCTTCTTAACTACTGTCTCACTCAGAAATGAAACGTCTTCTTCTTAACTACTGTCTCACTCAGAAATGTCTTCTTAACTACTGTCTCACTCAGAAATGTCTTCTTAACTACTGTCTCACTCAGAAACGATCTTCTTAACTACTGTCTCACTCAGAAACGTCTTCTTAAATTGTCTTCTTCTTAACTACTGTCTCACTCAGAAACGCTTCTTAACTCTGTCTCACCAGAAACGTCTTCTTAACTACTGTCTCACTCAGAAACGTCTTCTTAACTACTGTCTCACTCAGAAATGTCTTCTTAACTACTGTCTCACTCAGAAACGTCTTCTTAACTACTGTCTCACTCAGAAATGTCTTCTTAACTACTGTCTCACTCAGAAATGTCTTCTTAACTACTGTCTCACTTAACTAGAAACGTCTTCTTAACTACTGTCTCACTCAGAAAACATTGTCTTCTTAACTACTGTCTCACTCAGAAACGTCTTCTTAACTACTGTCTCACTCAGAAACGTCTTCTTAACTACTGTCTCACTCAGAAACGTCTTCTTAACTACTGTCTCACTCAGAAAACTACTGTCTTCTTAACTACTGTCTCACTCAGAAATGTCTTCTTAACTACTGTCTCACTCAGAAATGTCTTCTTAACTACTGTCTCACTCAGAAATGTCTTCTTAACTACTGTCTCACTCAGAAATGTCTTCTTAACTACTGTCTCGCTCAGAAATGTCTTCTTAACTACTTTCTCACTCAGAAATGTCTTCTTAACTACTGTCTCACTCAGAAACGTCTTCTTAACTACTGTCTCACTCAGAAACGTCTTCTTAACTACTGTCTCACTCAGAAACGTCTTCTTAACTACTGTCTCGCTCAGAAACGTCTTCTTAACTACTGTCTCACTCAGAAATGTCTTCTTAACTACTGTCTCACTCAGAAACGTCTTCTTAACTACTGTCTCTGTCTCTTAACTACTGTCTCACAGAAATGTCTTCTTAACTACTGTCTCACTCAGAAACGTCTTCTTAACTACTGTCTCACTCAGAAACGTCTTCTTAACTACTGTCTCACTCAGAAATGTCTTCTTAACTACTGTCTCACTCAGAAACGTCTTCTTAACTACTGTCTCACTCAGAAACGTCTTCTTAACTACTGTCTCACTCAGAAACGTCTTCTTAACTACTATCTCGCTCAGAAATGTCTTCCTAACTACTGTCTCGCTCAGAAATGTCTTCTTAACTACTGTCTCACTCAGAAATGTCTTCTTAACTACTGTCTCACTCAGAAACGTCTTCTTAACTACTGTCTCACTCAGAAACGTCTTCTTAACTACTGTCTCACTCAGAAACGTCTTCTTAACTACTGTCTCACTCAGAAACGTCTTCTTAACTACTGTCTCACTCAGAAACGTCTTCTTAACTACTGTCTCACTCAGAAATGTCTTCTTAACTACTGTCTCACTCAGAAACGTCTTCTTAACTACTGTCTCACTCAGAAATGTCTTCTTAACTACTGTCTCACTCAGAAACGTCTTTTAACTGTCTACTCAGAAACGTCTTCTTAACTCACTGTCTCAGAAATGTCTTCTTAACTACTGTCTCACTCAGAAATGTCTTCTTAACTACTGTCTCACCAGAAATGTCTTCTTAACTACTGTCTCACTCAGAAATGTCTTCTTAACTCTGTCTCACTCAGAAATGTCTTCTTAACTACTGTCTCACTCAGAAACGTCTTCTCACTCCAGAAACTTCTGTCTCACTCAGAAATGTCTTCTTAACTACTGTCTCACTCAGAAATGAAATGTCTTCTTCAGAAACGCCTTTCTAACTACTGTCTCACTCAGAAATGTCTTCTTAACTACTGTCTCACTCAGAAATGTCTTCTTAACTACTGTCTCACTCAGAAATGTCTTCTTAACTACTGTCTCACTCAGAAATGTCTTCTTAACTACTGTCTCGCTCAGAAATGTCTTCTTAACTAGACCTGTCTACTGTCTTCTCACTCACTCAGAAACGTCTTCTTAACTACTGTCTCACTCAGAAACGTCTTCTTAACTACTGTCTCACTCAGAAACGTCTTCTTAACTACTGTCTCACTCAGAAATGTCTTCTTAACTACTGTCTCACTCAGAAACGTCTTCTTAACTACTGTCTCACTCAGAAATGTCTTCTTAACTACTGTCTCACTCAGAAACGTCTTCTTAACTACTGTCTCACTCAGAAACGTCTTCTTAACTACTGTCTCACTCAGAAATGTCTTCTTAACTACTGTCTCACTCAGAAATGTCTTCTTAACTACTGTCTCACTCAGAAATGTCTTCTTAACTACTGTCTCACTCAGAAACGTCTTCTTAACTACTGTCTCACTCAGAAACGTCTTCTTAACTACTGTCTCACTCAGAAATGTCTTCTTAACTACTGTCTCACTCAGAAACGTCTTCTTAACTACTGTCTCACTCAGAAATGTCTTCTTAACTACTGTCTCACTCAGAAACGTCTTCTTAACTACTGTCTCACTCAGAAACGTCTTCTTAACTACTGTCTCACTCAGAAATGTCTTCTTAACTACTGTCTCACTCAGAAACGTCTTCTTAACTACTGTCTCACTCAGAAATGTCTTCTTAACTACTGTCTCACTCAGAAACGTCTTCTTAACTACTGTCTCACTCAGAAACGTCTTCTTAACTCACTGTCTCACTCAGAAACGTCTTCTTAACTACTGTCTCACTCAGAAACGTCTTCTTAACTTCTCACTCAGAAACGTCTTCTTAACTACTGTCTCACTCAGAAATGTCTTCTTAACTACTGTCTCACTCAGAAACGTCTTCTTAACTACTGTCTCACTGTCAGAAACGTCTTCTTAACTAGAAACTGTCTCATTGTCTCAGAAATGTCTTCTTAACTACTGTCTCACTCAGAAATGTCTTCTTAACTACTGTCTCACTCAGAAATGTCTTCTTAACTACTGTCTCACTCAGAAATGTCTTCTTAACTACTGTCTCACTCAGAAATGTCTTCTTAACTACTGTCTCACTCAGAAATGTCTTCTTAACTACTGTCTCACTCAGAAATGTCTTCTTAACTACTGTCTCACTCAGAAATGTCTTCTTAACTACTGTCTCACTCAGAAACGTCTTCTTAACTACTGTCTCACTCAGAAACGTCTCACTGTCTCACTCAGAAATGTCTTCTTAACTACTGTCTCACTCAGAAATGTCTTCTTAACTACTGTCTCACTCAGAAACGTCTTCTTAACTACTGTCTCACTCAGAAATGTCTTCTTAACTACTGTCTCACTCAGAAAAATGTCTTCTTAACTACTGTCTCACTCAGAAATGTCTTCTTTAACTACTGTCTCACTCAGAAACGTCTTCTTAACTACTGTCTCACTCAGAAATGTCTTCTTAACTACTGTCTCACTCAGAAACGTCTTCTTAACTACTGTCTCACTCAGAAACGTCTTTCTTCAGAAACTACTGTCTCACTCAGAAATGTCTTCTTAACTACTGTCTCACTCAGAAACGTCTTCTTAACTACTGTCTCACTCAGAAATGTCTTCTTAACTACTGTCTCACTCAGAAACGTCTTCTTAACTACTGTCTCACTCAGAAACGTCTTCTTAACTACTGTCTCACTCAGAAATGTCTTCTTAACTACTGTCTCACTCAGAAATGTCTTCTTAACTACTGTCTCACTCAGAAATGTCTTCTTAACTACTGTCTCACTCAGAAACGTCTTCTTAACTACTGTCTTCAGAAATGTCTTCCTAACTACTGTCTCGCTCAGAAACGTCTTCTTAACTACTGTCTCACTCAGAAATGTCTTCTTAACTACTGTCTCACTCAGAAACGTCTTCTTAACTACTGTCTCACTCAGAAACGTCTTCTTAACTACTGTCTCACTCAGAAACGTCTTCTTAACTACTGTCTCACTCAGAAACGTCTTCTTAACTACTGTCTCACTCAGAAACGTCTTCTTAACTACTGTCTCACTCAGAAACGTCTTCTTAACTACTGTCTCACTCAGAAATGCTTTTCTTCTTCAGAAACTCTTAACTGTCTCACTCAGAAATGTCTTCTTAACTACTGTCTCACTCAGAAACGTCTTCTTAACTACTGTCTCACTCAGAAATGTCTTCTTAACTACTGTCTCACTCAGAAATGTCTTCTTAACTACTGTCTCACTCAGAAATGTCTTCTTAACTACTGTCTCACTCAGAAACGTCTTCTTAACTACTGTCTCACTCAGAAACGTCTTCTTAACTACTGTCTCACTCAGAAACGTCTTCTTAACTACTGTCTCGCTCAGAAACGTCTTCTTAACTACTGTCTCTCAGAAACGCTCACTGTCTCTCAGAAATGCTTCTTAACTACTGTCTCACTCAGAAACGTCTTCTTAACTACTGTCTCACTCAGAAATGTCTTCTTAACTACTGTCTCACTCAGAAACGTCTTCTTAACTACTGTCTCACTCAGAAATGTCTTCTTAACTACTGTCTCACTCAGAAATGTCTTCTTAACTACTGTCTCACTCAGAAATGTCTTCTTAACTACTGTCTCACTCAGAAACGTCTTCTTAACTACTGTCTCACTCAGAAACGTCTTCTTAACTACTGTCTCGCTCAGAAACGTCTTCTTAACTACTGTCTCGCTCAGAAATGTCTTCTTAACTACTGTCTCACTCAGAAACGTCTTCTTAACTACTGTCTCACTCAGAAATGCTTCTTAACTACTGTCTCACTCAGAAATGTCTTCTTAACTACTGTCTCACTCAGAAATGTCTTCTTAACTCTCACTCAGAAACGTCTCTTAACTACTGTCTCACTCAGAAACGTCTTCTTAACTACTGTCTCACTCAGAAAACGTCTTCTTAACTACTGTCTCACTCAGAAATGTCTTCTTAACTACTGTCTCACTCAGAAATGTCTTCTTAACTACTGTCTCACTCAGAAACGTCTTCTTAACTACTGTCTCACTCAGAAACGTCTTCTTAACTACTGTCTCACTCAGAAATGTCTTCTTAACTACTGTCTCACTCAGAAATGTCTTCTTAACTACTGTCTCACTCAGAAATGTCTTCTCAGAAATGTCTTAACTACTGTCTCACTCAGAAACGTCTTCTTAACTACTGTCTCACTCAGAAATGTCTTCTTAACTACTGTCTCACTCAGAAATGTCTTCTTAACTACTGTCTCACTCAGAAATGTCTTCTTAACTACTGTCTCACTCAGAAATGTCTTCTTAACTACTGTCTCACTCAGAAACGTCTTCTTAATCTACTGTCTCACTCAGAAACGTCTTCTTAACTACTGTCTCACTCAGAAACGTCTTCTTAACTACTGTCTCACTCAGAAACGTCTTCTTAAACTGTCTCACTCAGAAATGTCTTCTTAACTACTGTCTCACTCAGAAATGTCTTCTTAACTACTCACTCAGAAATGTCTTCTTCACTGTCTCACTCAGAAATGTCTTCTTAACTACTGTCTCACTCAGAAATGTCTTCTTAACTACTGTCTCACTCAGAAATGTCTTCTTAACTACTGTCTCACTCAGAAACGTCTTCTTAACTACTGTCTCACTCAGAAACGTCTTCTTAACTACTGTCTCACTCAGAAACGTCTTCTTAACTACTGTCTCACTCAGAAATGTCTTCTTAACTACTGTCTCACTCAGAAACGTCTTCTTAAACTGTCTCTTAACTACTCAGAAATGTCTTCTTAACTACTGTCTCACTCAGAAATGTCTTCTTAACTACTGTCTCACTCAGAAATGTCTTCTTAACTACTGTCTCACTCAGAAATGTCTTCTTAACTACTGTCTCACTCAGAAATGTCTTCTTAACTACTGTCTCACTCAGAAACGTCTTCTTAACTACTGTCTCACTCAGAAATGTCTTCTTAACTACTGTCTCACTCAGAAACGTCTTCTTAACTACTGTCTCACTCAGAAATGTCTTCTTAACTACTGTCTCACTCAGAAATGTCTTCTTAACTACTGTCTCACTCAGAAACGTCTTCTTAACTACTGTCTCACTCAGAAATGTCTTCTTAACTACTGTCTCACTCAGAAACGTCTTCTTAACTACTGTCTCACTCAGAAACGTCTTCTTAACTACTGTCTCGCTCAGAAACGTCTTCTTAACTACTGTCTCACTCAGAAATGTCTTCTTAACTACTGTCTCACTCAGAAACGTCTTCTTAACTACTGTCTCACTCAGAAACGTCTTTAACTACTGTCTCACTCAGAAACGTCTTCTTAACTACTGTCTCACTCAGAAACGTCTTCTTAACTACTGTCTCACTCAGAAATGTCTTCTTAACTACTGTCTCGCTCAGAAATGTCTTCTTAACTACTGTCTCACTCAGAAATGTCTTCTTAACTACTGTCTCACTCAGAAACGTCTTCTTAACTACTGTCTCACTCAGAAACGTCTTCTTAACTACTGTCTCACTCAGAAACGTCTTCTTAACTACTGTCTCACTCAGAAATGTCTTCTTAACTACTGTCTCACTCAGAAACGTCTTCTTAACTACTGTCTCACTCAGAAATGTCTTCTTCTTAACTACTGTCTCACTCAGAAACGTCTTCTTAACTACTGTCTCACTCAGAAACGTCTTCTTAACTACTGTCTCACTCAGAAACGTCTTCTCACTCAGAAACTATCTCGCTCAGAAATGTCTTCTTAACTACTGTCTCACTCAGAAATGTCTTCTTAACTACTTCTCACTCAGAAATGTCTTCTTAACTACTGTCTCACTCAGAAACGTCTTCTTAACTACTGTCTCACTCAGAAACGTCTTCTTAACTACTGTCTCACTCAGAAACGTCTTCTTAACTACTGTCTCACTCAGAAATGTCTTCTTAACTACTGTCTCACTCAGAAAGAAACAGAAATGTCTTCTTAACTACTGTCTCACTCAGAAACGTCTTCCTAACTACTGTCTCACTCAGAAATGTCTTCTTAACTACTGTCTCACTCAGAAATGTCTTCTTAACTACTGTCTCACTCAGAAATGTCTTCTTAACTACTGTCTCACTCAGAAACGTCTTCTTAACTACTGTCTCACTCAGAAATGTCTTCTTAACTACTGTCTCGCTCAGAAATGTCTTCTTAACTACTGTCTCACTCAGAAATGTCTTCTTAACTACTGTCTCACTCAGAAACGTCTTCTTAACTACTGTCTCACTCAGAAACGTCTTCTTAACTACTGTCTCACTCAGAAACGTCTTCTTAACTACTGTCTCACTCAGAAACGTCTTCTTAACTACTGTCTCACTCAGAAATGTCTTCTTAACTACTGTCTCACTCAGAAACGTCTTCTTAACTACTGTCTCACTCAGAAATGTCTTCTTAACTACTGTCTCACTCAGAAACGTCTTCTTAACTACTGTCTCACTCAGAAACGTCTTCTTAACTACTGTCTCACTCAGAAATGTCTTCTCACTCAGAAACTAACTGTCTCACTCAGAAATGTCTTCTTAACTACTGTCTCACTCAGAAACGTCTTCTTAACTACTGTCTCACTCAGAAACGTCTTCTTAACTACTAACTCAGAAATGTCTTCTTAACTACTGTCTCACTCAGAAATGTCTTCTTAACTACTGTCTCACTCAGAAATGTCTTCTTAACTACTGTCTCACTCAGAAACGTCTTCTTAACTACTGTCTCACTCACTCAGAAACGTCTTCTTAACTACTGTCTCACTCAGAAACGTCTTCTTAACTACTGTCTCACTCAGAAACGTCTTCTTAACTACTGTCTCACTCAGAAACGTCTTCTTAACTACTGTCTCACTCAGAAATGTCTTCTTAACTACTGTCTCACTCAGAAATGTCTTCTTAACTACTGTCTCACTCAGAAAATGTCTTCTTAACTACTGTCTCACTCAGAAACGTCTTCTTAACTACTGTCTCACTCAGAAATGTCTTCTTAACTACTGTCTCACTCAGAAATGTCTTCTTAACTACTGTCTCACTCAGAAATGTCTTCTTAACTACTGTCTCACTCAGAAATGTCTTCTTAACTACTGTCTCACTCAGAAACGTCTTCTTAACTACTGTCTCACTCAGAAACGTCTTCTTAACTACTGTCTCGCTCAGAAACGTCTTCTTAACTACTGTCTCGCTCAGAAATGTCTTCTTAACTACTGTCTCACTCAGAAACGTCTTCTTAACTACTGTCTCACTCAGAAATGCTTCTTAACTACTGTCTCACTCAGAAACGTCTTCTTAACTACTGTCTCACTCAGAAACGTCTTCTTAACTACTGTCTCACTCAGAAACGTCTTCTTAACTACTGTCTCACTCAGAAATGTCTTCTTAACTACTGTCTCACTCAGAAATGTCTTCTTAACTACTGTCTCACTCAGAAACGTCTTCTTAACTACTGTCTCACTCAGAAAGAAACTGTCTTCTTAACTACTGTCTCACTCAGAAACGTCTTCTTAACTACTGTCTCACTCAGAAACGTCTTCTTAACTACTGTCTCACTCAGAAACGTCTTCTTAACTACTGTCTCACTCAGAAATGTCTTCTTAACTACTGTCTCACTCAGAAACGTCTTCTTAACTACTGTCTCACTCAGAAATGTCTTCTTAACTACTGTCTCACTCAGAAACGTCTTCCTAACTACTGTCTCACTCAGAAATGTCTTCTTAACTACTGTCTCACTCAGAAATGTCTTCTTAACTACTGTCTCGCTCAGAAATGTCTTCTTAACTACTTTCTCACTCAGAAACGTCTTCTTAACTACTGTCTCACTCAGAAACGTCTTCTTAACTACTGTCTCACTCAGAAACGTCTTCTTAACTACTGTCTCACTCAGAAATGTCTTCTTAACTACTGTCTCGCTCAGAAATGTCTTCTTAACTACTGTCTCACTCAGAAACGTCTTCTTAACTACTGTCTCACTCAGAAATGCTTCTTAACTACTGTCTCACTCAGAAACGTCTTCTTAACTACTGTCTCACTCAGAAATGTCTTCTTAACTACTCAGAAATGTCTTCTTAACTACTGTCTCACTCAGAAACGTCTTCTTAACTACTGTCTCACTCAGAAACGTCTTCTTAACTACTGTCTCACTCAGAAACGTCTTCTTAACTACTGTCTCACTCAGAAACGTCTTCTTAACTACTGTCTCACTCAGAAATGTCTTCTTAACTACTGTCTCACTCAGAAACGTCTTCTTAACTACTGTCTCACTCAGAAATCTTCTTAACTACTGTCTCACTCAGAAACGTCTTCTTAACTACTGTCTCACTCAGAAACGTCTTCTTAACTACTGTCTCACTCAGAAATGTCTTCTTAACTACTGTCTCACTCAGAAACGTCTTCTTAACTACTGTCTCACTCAGAAACGTCTTCTTAACTACTGTCTCACTCAGAAATGTCTTCTTAACTACTGTCTCACTCAGAAAATGTCTTCTTAACTACTGTCTCACTCAGAAACGTCTTCTTAACTACTGTCTCACTCAGAAACGTCTTCTTAACTACTGTCTCACTCAGAAATGTCTTCTTAACTACTGTCTCACTCAGAAATGTCTTCTTAACTACTGTCTCACTCAGAAATGTCTTCTTAACTACTGTCTCACTCAGAAACGTCTTCTTAACTACTGTCTCACTCAGAAATGTCTTCTTAACTACTGTCTCACTCAGAAATGTCTTCTTAACTACTGTCTCACTCAGAAATGTCTTCTTAACTACTGTCTCACTCAGAAACGTCTTCTTAACTACTGTCTCACTCAGAAACGTCTTCTTAACTACTGTCTCACTCAGAAACGTCTTCTTAACTACTGTCTCACTCAGAAACGTCTTCTTAACTACTGTCTCACTCAGAAACGTCTTCTTAACTACTGTCTCACTCAGAAATGTCTTCTTAACTACTGTCTCACTCAGAAATGTCTTCTTAACTACTGTCTCACTCAGAAACGTCTTCTTAACTACTGTCTCACTCAGAAATGTCTTCTTAACTACTGTCTCACTCAGAAACGTCTTCTTAACTACTGTCTCACTCAGAAATGTCTTCTTAACTACTGTCTCACTCAGAAATGTCTTCTTAACTACTGTCTCGCTCAGAAATGTCTTCTTAACTACTTTCTCACTCAGAAATGTCTTCTTAACTACTGTCTCACTCAGAAACGTCTTCTTAACTACTGTCTCACTCAGAAACGTCTTCTTAACTACTGTCTCACTCAGAAATGTCTTCTTAACTACTGTCTCACTCAGAAACGTCTTCTTAACTACTGTCTTCTTAACTACTGTCTCACTCAGAAATGTCTTCTTAACTACTGTCTCACTCAGAAACGTCTTCTTAACTACTGTCTCACTCAGAAAGAAATGTCTTCTTAACTACTGTCTCACTCAGAAACGTCTTCTTAACTACTGTCTCACTCAGAAATGTCTTCTTAACGACTGTCTCACTCAGAAATGTCTTCTTAACTACTGTCTCACTCAGAAATGTCTTCTTAACTACTGTCTCACTCAGAAATGTCTTCTTAACTACTGTCTCACTCAGAAACGTCTTCTTAACTACTGTCTCACTCAGAAATGTCTTCTTAACTACTGTCTCACTCAGAAACGTCTTCTTAACTACTGTCTCACTCAGAAACGTCTTCTTAACTACTGTCTCACTCAGAAATGTCTTCTTAACTACTGTCTCACTCAGAAACGTCTTCTTAACTACTGTCTCACTCAGAAACGTCTTCTTAACTACTGTCTCACTCAGAAACGTCTTCTTAACTACTGTCTCACTCAGAAATGTCTTCTTAACTACTCAGAAATGTCTTCTTAACTACTGTCTCACTCAGAAATGTCTTCTTAACTACTGTCTCGCTCAGAAATGTCTTCTTAACTACTGTCTCACTCAGAAATGTCTTCTTAACTACTGTCTCACTCAGAAACGTCTTCTTAACTACTGTCTCACTCAGAAACGTCTTCCTAACTACTGTCTCACTCAGAAATGTCTTCTTAACTACTGTCTCACTCAGAAATGTCTTCTTAACTACTGTCTCACTCAGAAATGTCTTCTTAACTACTGTCTCACTCAGAAACGTCTTCTTAACTACTGTCTCACTCAGAAATGTCTTCTTAACTACTGTCTCGCTCAGAAATGTCTTCTTAACTACTGTCTCACTCAGAAATGTCTTCTTAACTACTGTCTCACTCAGAAACGTCTTCTTAACTACTGTCTCACTCAGAAACGTCTTCTTAACTACTGTCTCACTCAGAAACGTCTTCTTAACTACTGTCTCACTCAGAAACGTCTTCTTAACTACTGTCTCACTCAGAAATGTCTTCTTAACTACTGTCTCACTCAGAAACGTCTTCTTAACTACTGTCTCACTCAGAAATGTCTTCTTAACTACTGTCTCACTCAGAAACGTCTTCTTAACTACTGTCTCACTCAGAAATGTCTTCTTAACTACTGTCTCACTCAGAAATGTCTTCTTAACTACTGTCTCACTCAGAAACGTCTTCTTAACTACTGTCTCACTCAGAAACGTCTTCTTAACTACTGTCTCACTCAGAAATGTCTTCTTAACTACTGTCTCACTCAGAAACGTCTTCTTAACTACTGTCTCACTCAGAAACGTCTTCTTAACTACTGTCTCACTCAGAAATGTCTTCTTAACTACTGTCTCACTCAGAAATGTCTTCTTAACTACTGTCTCACTCAGAAATGTCTTCTTAACTACTGTCTCACTCAGAAACGTCTTCTTAACTACTGTCTCACTCAGAAACGTCTTCTTAACTACTGTCTCACTCAGAAATGTCTTCTTAACTACTGTCTCACTCAGAAACGTCTTCTTAACTACTGTCTCACTCAGAAACGTCTTCTTAACTACTGTCTCACTCAGAAATGTCTTCTTAACTACTGTCTCACTCAGAAACGTCTTCTTAACTACTGTCTCACTCAGAAATGTCTTCTTAACTACTGTCTCAGAAACTCAGAAACGTCTTCTTAACTACTGTCTCACTCAGAAATGTCTTCTTAACTACTGTCTCACTCAGAAATGTCTTCTTAACTACTGTCTCACTCAGAAATGTCTTCTTAACTCGCTCAGAAATGTCTTCTTGTCTCACTCAGAAATGTCTTCTTAACTACTGTCTCACTCAGAAACGTCTTCTTAACTACTGTCTCACTCAGAAACGTCTTCTTAACTACTGTCTCACTCAGAAACGTCTTCTTAACTACTGTCTCACTCAGAAATGTCTTCTTAACTACTGTCTCACTCAGAAACGTCTTCTTAACTACTGTCTCACTCAGAAATGTCTTCTTAACTACTGTCTCACTCAGAAACGTCTTCTTAACTACTGTCTCACTCAGAAATGTCTTCTTAACTACTGTCTCACTCAGAAATGTCTTCTTAACTCACTGTCTGTCACTCAGAAATGTCTTCTTAACTACTGTCTCACTCAGAAATGTCTTCTTAACTACTGTCTCACTCAGAAACGTCTTCTTAACTACTGTCTCACTCAGAAACGTCTTCTTAACTACTGTCTCACTCAGAAACGTCTTCTTAACTACTGTCTCACTCAGAAATGTCTTCTTAACTACTGTCTCACTCAGAAACGTCTTCTTAACTACTGTCTCACTCAGAAATGTCTTCTTAACTACTGTCTCACTCAGAAACGTCTTCTTAACTACTGTCTCACTCAGAAATGTCTTCTTAACTACTGTCTCACTCAGAAACGTCTTCTTAACTACTGTCTCACTCAGAAACGTCTTCTTAACTACTGTCTCACTCAGAAACGTCTTCTTAACTACTGTCTCACTCAGAAATGTCTTCTTAACTACTGTAACTACTGTCTCACTCAGAAATGTCTTCTTAACTACTGTCTCACTCAGAAAAATGTCTTCTTAACTACTGTCTCACTCAGAAATGTCTTCTTAACTACTGTCTCACTCAGAAATGTCTTCTTAACTACTGTCTCACTCAGAAATGTCTTCTTAACTACTGTCTCACTCAGAAACGTCTTCTTAACTACTGTCTCACTCAGAAAGAAATGTCTTCTTAACTACTGTCTCACTCAGAAACGTCTTCTTAACTACTGTCTCACTCAGAAATGTCTTCTTAACTACTGTCTCACTCAGAAATGTCTTCTTAACTACTGTCTCACTCAGAAATGTCTTCTTAACTACTGTCTCACTCAGAAACGTCTTCTTAACTACTGTCTCACTCAGAAATGTCTTCTTAACTACTGTCTCACTCAGAAACGTCTTCTTAACTACTGTCTCACTCAGAAATGTCTTCTTAACTACTGTCTCACTCAGAAACGTCTTCTTAACTACTGTCTCACTCAGAAATGTCTTCTTAACTACTGTCTCACTCAGAAATGTCTTCTTAACTACTGTCTCACTCAGAAACGTCTTCTTAACTACTGTCTCACTCAGAAATGTCTTCTTAACTACTGTCTCACTCAGAAACGTCTTCTTAACTACTGTCTCACTCAGAAATGTCTTCTTAACTACTGTCTCACTCAGAAACGTCTTCTTAACTACTGTCTCACTCAGAAATGTCTTCTTAACTACTGTCTCACTCAGAAACGTCTTCTTAACTAACTGTCTCACTCAGAAATGTCTTCTTAACTACTGTCTCACTCAGAAATGTCTTCTTAACTACTGTCTCACTCAGAAACGTCTTCTTAACTACTGTCTCACTCAGAAACGTCTTCTTAACTACTGTCTCACTCAGAAATGTCTTCTTAACTACTGTCTCACTCAGAAACGTCTTCTTAACTACTGTCTCACTCAGAAACGTCTTCTTAACTACTGTCTCACTCAGAAATGTCTTCTTAACTACTGTCTCACTCAGAAATGTCTTTAACTACTGTCTCACTCAGAAATGTCTTCTTAACTACTGTCTCACTCAGAAACGTCTTCTTAACTACTGTCTCACTCAGAAACGTCTTCTTAACTACTGTCTCACTCAGAAACGTCTTCTTAACTACTGTCTCACTCAGAAACGTCTTCTTAACTACTGTCTCACTCAGAAATGTCTTCTTAACTACTGTCTCACTCAGAAACGTCTTCTTAACTACTGTCTCACTCAGAAATGTCTTCTTAACTACTGTCTCACTCAGAAACGTCTTCTTAACTGTCTCTCAGAAACTGTCTCACTCAGAAATGTCTTCTTAACTACTGTCTCACTCAGAAATGTCTTCTTAACTACTGTCTCACTCAGAAATGTCTTCTTAACTCACTCAGAAACTTAACTACTGTCTCACTCAGAAACGTCTTCTTAACTACTGTCTCACTCAGAAACGTCTTCTTAACTACTGTCTCACTCAGAAACGTCTTCTTAACTACTGTCTCACTCAGAAATGTCTTCTTAACTACTGTCTCACTCAGAAATGTCTTCTTAACTACTGTCTCACTCAGAAACGTCTTCTTAACTACTGTCTCACTCAGAAATGTCTTCTTAACTACTGTCTCACTCAGAAACGTCTTCTTAACTACTATCTCACTCAGAAATGTCTTCTTAACTACTGTCTCACTCAGAAATGTCTTCTTAACTACTGTCTCACTCAGAAATGTCTTCTTAACTACTGTCTCACTCAGAAACGTCTTCTTAACTACTGTCTCACTCAGAAATGTCTTCTTAACTACTGTCTCACTCAGAAACGTCTTCTTAACTACTGTCTCACTCAGAAACGTCTTCTTAACTACTGTCTCACTCAGAAATGTCTTCTTAACTACTGTCTCACTCAGAAACGTCTTCTTAACTACTGTCTCACTCAGAAATGTCTTCTTAACTACTGTCTCACTCAGAAACGTCTTCTTAACTACTGTCTCACTCAGAAATGTCTTCTTAACTACTGTCTCACTCAGAAACGTCTTCTTAACTACTGTCTCACTCAGAAACGTCTTCTTAACTACTGTCTCACTCAGAAACGTCTTCTTAACTACTGTCTCACTCAGAAATGTCTTCTTAACTACTGTCTCACTCAGAAATGTCTTCTTAACTACTGTCTCACTCAGAAATGTCTTCTTAACTACTGTCTCACTCAGAAATGTCTTCTTAACTACTGTCTCACTCAGAAATGTCTTCTTAACTACTGTCTCACTCAGAAATGTCTTCTTAACTACTGTCTCACTCAGAAATGTCTTCTTAACTACTGTCTCACTCAGAAATGTCTTCTTAACTACTGTCTCACTCAGAAACGTCTTCTTAACTACTGTCTCACTCAGAAATGTCTTCTTAACTACTGTCTCACTCAGAAATGTCTTCTTAACTACTGTCTCACTCAGAAATGTCTTCTTAACTACTGTCTCACTCAGAAACGTCTTCTTAACTACTGTCTCACTCAGAAATGTCTTCTTAACTACTGTCTCACTCAGAAATGTCTTCTTAACTACTGTCTCACTCAGAAATGTCTTCTTAACTACTGTCTCACTCAGAAATGTCTTCTTAACTACTGTCTCACTCAGAAACGTCTTCTTAACTACTGTCTCACTCAGAAATGTCTTCTTAACTACTGTCTCACTCAGAAACGTCTTCTTAACTACTGTCTCACTCAGAAATGTCTTCTTAACTACTGTCTCACTCAGAAACGTCTTCTTAACTACTGTCTCACTCAGAAACGTCTTCCTAACTACTGTCTCACTCAGAAATGTCTTCTTAACTACTGTCTCACTCAGAAATGTCTTCTTAACTACTGTCTCACTCAGAAATGTCTTCTTAACTACTGTCTCACTCAGAAACGTCTTCTTAACTACTGTCTCACTCAGAAACGTCTTCTTAACTACTGTCTCACTCAGAAATGTCTTCTTAACTACTGTCTCACTCAGAAACGTCTTCTTAACTACTGTCTCACTCAGAAATGTCTTCTTAACTACTGTCTCACTCAGAAACGTCTTCTTAACTACTGTCTCACTCAGAAACGTCTTCTTAACTACTGTCTCACTCAGAAATGTCTTCTTAACTACTGTCTCACTCAGAAATGTCTTCTTAACTACTGTCTCACTCAGAAATGTCTTCTTAACTACTGTCTCACTCAGAAATGTCTTCTTAACTACTGTCTCACTCAGAAATGTCTTCTTAACTACTGTCTCACTCAGAAACGTCTTCTTAACTACTGTCTCACTCAGAAACGTCTTCTTAACTACTGTCTCACTCAGAAACGTCTTCTTAACTACTGTCTCGCTCAGAAACGTCTTCTTAACTACTGTCTCACTCAGAAATGCTTCTTAACTACTGTCTCACTCAGAAACGTCTTCTTAACTACTGTCTCACTCAGAAATGTCTTCTTAACTACTGTCTCACTCAGAAACGTCTTCCTAACTACTGTCTCACTCAGAAATGTCTTCTTAACTACTGTCTCACTCAGAAATGTCTTCTTAACTACTGTCTCACTCAGAAATGTCTTCTTAACTACTGTCTCACTCAGAAACGTCTTCTTAACTACTGTCTCACTCAGAAATGTCTTCTTAACTACTGTCTCACTCAGAAACGTCTTCTTAACTACTGTCTCACTCAGAAACGTCTTCTTAACTACTGTCTCACTCAGAAATGTCTTCTTAACTACTGTCTCACTCAGAAATGTCTTCTTAACTACTGTCTCACTCAGAAATGTCTTCTTAACTACTGTCTCACTCAGAAATGTCTTCTCAGAAACTACTGTCTCACTCAGAAATGTCTTCTTAACTACTGTCTCACTCAGAAACGTCTTCTTAACTACTGTCTCACTCAGAAACGTCTTCTTAACTACTGTCTCACTCAGAAACGTCTTCTTAACTACTATCTCGCTCAGAAATGTCTTCCTAACTACTGTCTCGCTCAGAAATGTCTTCTTAACTACTTTCTCACTCAGAAATGTCTTCTTAACTACTGTCTCACTCAGAAACGTCTTCTTAACTACTGTCTCACTCAGAAATGTCTTCTTAACTACTGTCTCACTCAGAAATGTCTTCTTAACTACTGTCTCACTCAGAAATGTCTTCTTAACTACTGTCTCACTCAGAAACGTCTTCTTAACTACTGTCTCACTCAGAAACGTCTTCTTAACTACTGTCTCACTCAGAAATGTCTTCTTAACTACTGTCTCACTCAGAAATGTCTTCTTAACTACTGTCTCACTCAGAAATGTCTTCTTAACTACTGTCTCACTCAGAAATGTCTTCTTAACTACTGTCTCACTCAGAAATGTCTTCTTAACTACTGTCTCACTCAGAAATGTCTTCTTAACTACTGTCTCACTCAGAAACGTCTTCTTAACTACTGTCTCAGAAATGTCTTCTTAAATGTCTCTTCTTAACTACTGTCTCACTCAGAAACGTCTTCTTAACTACTGTCTCACTCAGAAATGTCTTCTTAACTACTGTCTCACTCAGAAACGTCTTCTTAACTACTGTCTCACTCAGAAACGTCTTCTTAACTACTGTCTCACTCAGAAATGTCTTCTTAACTACTGTCTCACTCAGAAACGTCTTCTTAACTACTGTCTCACTCAGAAACGTCTTCTTAACTACTGTCTCACTCAGAAATGTCTTCTTAACTACTGTCTCACTCAGAAATGTCTTCTTAACTACTGTCTCACTCAGAAACGTCTTCTCAACTACTGTCTCACTCAGAAATGTCTTCTTAACTACTGTCTCGCTCAGAAATGTCTTCTTCTTAACTACTGTCTCACTCAGAAATGTCTTCTTAACTACTGTCTCACTCAGAAATGTCTTCTTAACTACTGTCTCACTCAGAAATGTCTTCTTAACTACTGTCTCACTCAGAAACGTCTTCTTAACTACTGTCTCACTCAGAAATGTCTTCTTAACTACTGTCTCGCTCAGAAATGTCTTCTTAACTACTTTCTCACTCAGAAATGTCTTCTTAACTACTGTCTCACTCAGAAACGTCTTCTTAACTACTGTCTCACTCAGAAATGTCTTCTTAACTACTGTCTCACTCAGAAACGTCTTCTTAACTACTGTCTCACTCAGAAATGTCTTCTTAACTACTGTCTCACTCAGAAACGTCTTCTAACTACTGTCTCACTCAGAAATGTCTTCTAACTACTGTCTCACTCAGAAATGTCTTCTTAACTACTGTCTCACTCAGAAACGTCTTCTTAACTACTGTCTCACTCAGAAACGTCTTCTTAACTACTGTCTCACTCAGAAATGTACTTCTTCAGAAACTACTGTCTCACTCAGAAATGTCTTCTTAACTACTTTCTCACTCAGAAATGTCTTCTTAACTACTGTCTCACTCAGAAACGTCTTCTTAACTACTGTCTCACTCAGAAACGTCTTCTTAACTACTGTCTCACTCAGAAATGTCTTCTTAACTACTGTCTCACTCAGAAATGTCTTCTTAACTACTGTCTCGCTCAGAAATGTCTTCTTAACTACTTTCTCACTCAGAAATGTCTTCTTAACTACTGTCTCACTCAGAAACGTCTTCTTAACTACTGTCTCACTCAGAAATGTCTTCTTAACTACTGTCTCACTCAGAAACGTCTTCTTAACTACTGTCTCACTCAGAAATGTCTTCTTAACTACTGTCTCACTCAGAAACGTCTTCTTAACTACTGTCTCACTCAGAAATGTCTTCTTAACTACTGTCTCACTCAGAAATGTCTTCTTAACTACTGTCTCACTCAGAAATGTCTTCTTAACTACTGTCTCACTCAGAAACGTCTTCTTAACTACTGTCTCACTCAGAAACGTCTTCTTAACTACTGTCTCGCTCAGAAACGTCTTCTTAACTACTGTCTCACTCAGAAATGTCTTCTTAACTACTGTCTCACTCAGAAACGTCTTCTTAACTACTGTCTCACTCAGAAATGTCTTCTTAACTACTGTCTCACTCAGAAACGTCTTCTTAACTACTGTCTCACTCAGAAACGTCTTCTTAACTACTGTCTCACTCAGAAATGTCTTCTTAACTACTGTCTCACTCAGAAATGTCTTCTTAACTACTGTCTCACTCAGAAATGTCTTCTTAACTACTGTCTCACTCAGAAATGTCTTCTTAACTACTGTCTCACTCAGAAACGTCTTCTTAACTACTGTCTCACTCAGAAACGTCTTCTTAACTACTGTCTCACTCAGAAACGTCTTCTTAACTACTGTCTCACTCAGAAATGTCTTCTTAACTACTGTCTCGCTCAGAAATGTCTTCTTAACTACTGTCTCACTCAGAAACGTCTTCTTAACTACTGTCTCACTCAGAAATGTCTTCTTAACTACTGTCTCACTCAGAAACGTCTTCTTAACTACTGTCTCACTCAGAAATGTCTTCTTAACTACTGTCTCACTCAGAAACGTCTTCTTAACTACTGTCTCACTCAGAAACGTCTTCTTAACTACTGTCTCACTCAGAAACGTCTTCTTCTTAACTACTGTCTCTGTCTCAGAAATGTCTTCTTAACTACTGTCTCGCTCAGAAATGTCTTCTTAACTACTGTCTCACTCAGAAATGTCTTCTTAACTACTGTCTCACTCAGAAATGTCTTCTTAACTACTGTCTCACTCAGAAACGTCTTCTTAACTACTGTCTCACTCAGAAATGTCTTCTTAACTACTGTCTCACTCAGAAACGTCTTCTTAACTACTGTCTCACTCAGAAACGTCTTCTTAACTACTGTCTCACTCAGAAACGTCTTCTTAACTACTGTCTCACTCAGAAATGTCTTCTTAACTACTGTCTCACTCAGAAACGTCTTCTTAACTACTGTCTCACTCAGAAATGTCTTCTTAACTACTGTCTCACTCAGAAACGTCTTCTTAACTACTGTCTCACTCAGAAATGTCTTCTTAACTACTGTCTCACTCAGAAACGTCTTCTTAACTACTGTCTCACTCAGAAATGTCTTCTTAACTACTGTCTCACTCAGAAATGTCTTCTTAACTACTGTCTCACTCAGAAACGTCTTCTTAACTACTGTCTCACTCAGAAATGTCTTCTTAACTACTGTCTCACTCAGAAATGTCTTCTTAACTCAGAAACTGTCTCACTCACTCAGAAACGTCTTCTTAACTACTGTCTCACTCAGAAATGTCTTCTTAACTACTGTCTCACTCAGAAATGTCTTCTTAACTACTGTCTCACTCAGAAATGTCTTCTTAACTACTGTCTCACTCAGAAACGTCTTCTTAACTACTGTCTCACTCAGAAATGTCTTCTTAACTACTGTCTCACTCAGAAATGTCTTCTTAACTACTGTCTCACTCAGAAATGTCTTCTTAACTACTGTCTCACTCAGAAAAACTACTGTCTTCTTAACTACTATCTCACTCAGAAATGTCTTCTTAACTACTGTCTCACTCAGAAATGTCTTCTTAACTACTTTCTCACTCAGAAATGTCTTCTTAACTACTGTCTCACTCAGAAACGTCTTCTTAACTACTGTCTCACTCAGAAATGTCTTCTTAACTACTGTCTCGCTCAGAAATGTCTTCTTAACTACTTTCTCACTCAGAAATGTCTTCTTAACTACTGTCTCACTCAGAAACGTCTTCTTAACTACTGTCTCACTCAGAAACGTCTTCTTAACTACTGTCTCACTCAGAAATGTCTTCTTAACTACTGTCTCACTCAGAAACGTCTTCTTAACTACTGTCTCACTCAGAAATGTCTTCTTAACTACTGTCTCACTCAGAAACGTCTTCTTAACTACTGTCTCACTCAGAAATGCTTCTTAACTACTGTCTCACTCAGAAACGTCTTCTTAACTACTGTCTCACTCAGAAATGTCTTCTTAACTACTGTCTCACTCAGAAACGTCTTCTTAACTACTGTCTCACTCAGAAATGTCTTCTTAACTACTGTCTCACTCAGAAACGTCTTCTTAACTACTGTCTCACTCAGAAACGTCTTCTTAACTACTGTCTCGCTCAGAAACGTCTTCTTAACTACTGTCTCACTCAGAAATGCTTCTTAACTACTGTCTCACTCAGAAACGTCTTCTTAACTACTGTCTCACTCAGAAATGTCTTCTTAACTACTGTCTCACTCAGAAACGTCTTCTTAACTACTGTCTCACTCAGAAACGTCTTCTTAACTACTGTCTCACTCAGAAATGTCTTCTTAACTACTGTCTCACTCAGAAATGTCTTCTTAACTACTGTCTCGCTCAGAAATGTCTTCTTAACTACTTTCTCACTCAGAAATGTCTTCTTAACTACTGTCTCACTCAGAAACGTCTTCTTAACTACTCAGAAACGTCTTCTTAACTACTGTCTCACTCAGAAACGTCTTCTTAACTACTGTCTCACTCAGAAACGTCTTCTTAACTACTGTCTCACTCAGAAACGTCTTCTTAACTACTGTCTCACTCAGAAATGTCTTCTTAACTACTGTCTCACTCAGAAACGTCTTCTTAACTACTGTCTCACTCAGAAATGTCTTCTTAACTACTGTCTCACTCAGAAACGTCTTCTTAACTACTGTCTCACTCAGAAATGTCTTCTTAACTACTGTCTCACTCAGAAACGTCTTCTTAACTACTGTCTCACTCACTGTCTCACTGTCTCACTCAGAAACGTCTTCTTAACTACTGTCTCACTCAGAAATGTCTTCTTAACTACTGTCTCACTCAGAAATGTCTTCTTAACTAACTACTGTCTCACTCAGAAATGTCTTCTTAACTACTGTCTCACTCAGAAATGTCTTCTTAACTACTGTCTCACTCAGAAACGTCTTCTTAACTACTGTCTCACTCAGAAACGTCTTCTTAACTACTGTCTCACTCAGAAATGTCTTCTTAACTACTGTCTCACTCAGAAACGTCTTCTTAACTACTGTCTCACTCAGAAACGTCTTCTTAACTACTGTCTCACTCAGAAACGTCTTCTTAACTACTGTCTCACTCAGAAATGTCTTCTTAACTACTGTCTCACTCAGAAACGTCTTCTTAACTACTGTCTCACTCAGAAATGCTTCTTAACTACTGTCTCACTCAGAAACGTCTTCTTAACTACTGTCTCACTCAGAAATGTCTTCTTAACTACTGTCTCACTCAGAAACGTCTTCTTAACTACTGTCTCACTCAGAAAGAAACGTCTTCTTAACTACTGTCTCACTCAGAAACGTCTTCTTAACTACTGTCTCACTCAGAAACGTCTTCTTAACTACTGTCTCACTCAGAAACGTCTTCTTAACTACTGTCTCACTCAGAAACGTCTTCTTAACTACTGTCTCACTCAGAAACGTCTTCTTAACTACTGTCTCACTCAGAAATGTCTTCTTAACTACTGTCTCACTCAGAAACGTCTTCTTAACTACTGTCTCACTCAGAAACGTCTTCTTAACTACTGTCTCACTCAGAAATGTCTTCTTAACTACTGTCTCACTCAGAAACGTCTTCTTAACTACTGTCTCGCTCAGAAACATCTTCTTAACTACTGTCTCACTCAGAAATGCTTCTTAACTACTGTCTCACTCAGAAACGTCTTCTTAACTACTGTCTCACTCAGAAAGAAATGTCTTCTTAACTACTGTCTCACTCAGAAACGTCTTCTAACTACTGTCTCACTCAGAAATGTCTTCTTAACTACTGTCTCACTCAGAAATGTCTTCTTAACTACTGTCTCACTCAGAAATGTCTTCTTAACTACTGTCTCACTCAGAAAGAAATGTCTTCTTAACTACTGTCTCACTCAGAAACGTCTTCTTAACTACTGTCTCACTCAGAAACGTCTTCTTAACTACTGTCTCACTCAGAAATGTCTTCTTAACTACTGTCTCGCTCAGAAATGTCTTCTTAACTACTTTCTCACTCAGAAATGTCTTCTTAACTACTGTCTCACTCAGAAACGTCTTCTTAACTACTGTCTCACTCAGAAATGTCTTCTTAACTACTGTCTCACTCAGAAACGTCTTCTTAACTACTGTCTCACTCAGAAATGTCTTCTTAACTACTGTCTCACTCAGAAACGTCTTCTTAACTACTGTCTCACTCAGAAACGTCTTCTTAACTACTGTCTCACTCAGAAACGTCTTCTTAACTACTGTCTCACTCAGAAATGTCTTCTTAACTACTGTCTCGCTCAGAAATGTCTTCTTAACTACTCACTCAGAAATGTCTTCTCACTCACTCAGAAATGTCTTCTTAACTACTGTCTCACTCAGAAACGTCTTCTTAACTACTGTCTCACTCAGAAATGTCTTCTTAACTACTGTCTCACTCAGAAACGTCTTCTTAACTACTGTCTCACTCAGAAACGTCTTCTTAACTACTGTCTCACTCAGAAATGTCTTCTTAACTACTGTCTCACTCAGAAATGTCTTCTTAACTACTGTCTCACTCAGAAACGTCTTCTTAACTACTGTCTCACTCAGAAATGTCTTCTTAACTACTGTCTCACTCAGAAACGTCTTCTTAACTACTGTCTCACTCAGAAATGTCTTCTTAACTACTGTCTCACTCAGAAACGTCTTCTTAACTACTGTCTCACTCAGAAACGTCTTCTTAACTACTGTCTCACTCAGAAACGTCTTCTTAACTACTGTCTCACTCAGAAACGTCTTCTTAACTACTGTCTCACTCAGAAACGTCTTCTTAACTACTGTCTCACTCAGAAACGTCTTCTTAACTACTGTCTCACTCAGAAACGTCTTCTTAACTACTGTCTCACTCAGAAACGTCTTCTTAACTACTGTCTCACTCAGAAATGTCTTCTTAACTACTGTCTCACTCAGAAACGTCTTCTTAACTACTGTCTCACTCAGAAATGTCTTCTTAACTACTGTCTCACTCAGAAATGTCTTCTTAACTACTGTCTCACTCAGAAATGTCTTCTTAACTCTTAACTGTCTCATTCAGAAATGTCTTCTTAACTACTGTCTCACTCAGAAACGTCTTCTTAACTACTGTCTCACTCAGAAACGTCTTCTTAACTACTGTCTCACTCAGAAATGTCTTCTTAACTCAGAACTGTCTCACTCAGAAAGGTCTTCTTAACTACTGTCTCACTCAGAAATGTCTTCTTAACTACTGTCTCACTCAGAAATGTCTTCTTAACTACTGTCTCACTCAGAAATGTCTTAACTACTGTCTCACTCAGAAATGTCTTCTAACTACTGTCTCACTCAGAAACGTCTTCTTAACTACTGTCTCACTCAGAAACGTCTTCTTAACTACTGTCTCACTCAGAAATCTTCTTAACTACTGTCTCACTCAGAAATGTCTTCTTAACTACTGTCTCACTCAGAAACTACTGTCTCACTCTTCTTCTTAACTACTGTCTCACTCAGAAATGTCTTCTTATCTACTGTCTCACTCAGAAACGTCTTCTTAACTACTGTCTCGCTCAGAAACGTCTTCTTAACTACTGTCTCGCTCAGAAATGTCTTCTTTACTACTGTCTCGCTCAGAAACGTCTTCTTAACTACTGTCTCACTCAGAAATGTCTTCTTAACTACTGTCTCACTCAGAAACGTCTTCTTAACTACTGTCTCGCTCAGAAACGTCTTCTTAACTACTGTCTCGCTCAGAAACGTCTTCTTAACTACTGTCTTACTCAGAAATGTCTTCTTAACTACTGTCTCACTCAGAAACGTCTTCTTAACTACTGTCTCGCTCAGAAACGTCTTCTTAACTACTGTCTCACTCAGAAATGTCTTCTTAACTACTGTCTCACTCAGAAACGTCTTCTTAACTACTGTCTCACTCAGAAACGTCTTCTTAACTACTGTCTCACTCAGAAACGTCTTCTTAACTACTGTCTCACTCAGAAATGTCTTCTTAACTACTGTCTCACTCAGAAATGTCTTCTTAACTACTGTCTCGCTCAGAAACGTCTTCTTAACTACTGTCTCTTAACTCAGAAATGTCTTCTTAACTACTGTCTCACTCAGAAATGTCTTCTTAACTACTGTCTCACTCAGAAATATCTTCTTAACTACTGTCTCACTCAGAAATGTCTTCTTAACTACTGTCTCACTCAGAAATGCTTCTTAACTACTGTCTCACTCAGAAACATCTTCTTAACTACTGTCTCACTCAGAAACGTCTTCTTAACTACTGTCTCACTCAGAAACGTCTTCTTAACTACTGTCTCACTCAGAAACGTCTTCTTAACTACTGTCTCACTCAGAAACGTCTTCTTAACTACTGTCTCACTCAGAAACGTCTTCTTAACTACTGTCTCACTCAGAAATGTCTTCTTAACTACTGTCTCACTCAGAAACATCTTCTTAACTACTGTCTCACTCAGAAACGTCGTCTTAACTACTGTCTCACTCAGAAATGTCTTCTTAACTACTGTCTCACTCAGAAATGTCTTCTTAACTACTGTCTCGCTCAGAAACGTCTTCTTAACTACTGTCTCACTCAGAAATGTCTTCTTAACTACTGTCTCACTCAGAAATGTCTTCTTAACTACTGTCTCACTCAGAAATATCTTCTTAACTCAGAAACTGTCTCACTCAGAAATGTCTTCTTAACTACTGTCTCACTCAGAAATGCTTCTTAACTACTGTCTCACTCAGAAACATCTTCTTAACTACTGTCTCACTCAGAAACGTCTTCTTAACTACTGTCTCACTCAGAAACGTCTTCTTAACTACTGTCTCACTCAGAAACTTCTTCTTAACTACTGTCTCAATCAGAAACGTCTTCTTAACTACTGTCTCACTCAGAAATGTCTTCTTAACTACTGTCTCACTCAGAAACGTCTTCTTAACTACTGTCTCACTCAGAAACGTCTTCTTAACTACTGTCTCACTCAGAAATGTCTTCTTAACTACTGTCTCACTCAGAAACGTCTTCTTAACTACTGTCTCACTCAGAAACGTCTTCTTAACTACTGTCTCACTCAGAAATGTCTTCTTAACTACTGTCTCACTCAGAAATGTCTTCTTAACTACTGTCTCACTCAGAAACGTCTTCTTAACTACTGTCTCACTCAGAAACGTCTTCTTAACTACTGTCTCACTCAGAAACGTCTTCTTAACTACTGTCTCACTCAGAAATGTCTTCTTAACTACTGTCTCACTCAGAAATGTCTTCTTAACTACTGTCTCACTCAGAAATGTCTTCTTAACTACTGTCTCACTCAGAAAGAAACGTCTTCTTAACTACTGTCTCACTCAGAAACGTCTTCTTAACTACTGTCTCACTCAGAAACGTCTTCTTAACTACTGTCTCACTCAGAAACGTCTTCTTAACTACTGTCTCACTCAGAAACGTCTTCTTAACTACTGTCTCACTCAGAAAAACTACTGTCTCTTCTTAACTACTGTCTCACTCAGAAATGTCTTCTTAACTACTGTCTCACTCAGAAACGTCTTCTTAACTACTGTCTCACTCAGAAACGTCTTCTTAACTACTGTCTCGCTCAGAAACGTCTTCTTAACTACTGTCTCGCTCAGAAATGTCTTCTTAACTACTGTCTCACTCAGAAATGTCTTCTTAACTACTGTCTCACTCAGAAATATCTTCTTAACTACTGTCTCACTCAGAAATGTCTTCTTAACTACTGTCTCACTCAGAAATGCTTCTTAACTACTGTCTCACTCAGAAACATCTTCTTAACTACTGTCTCACTCAGAAACGTCTTCTTAACTACTGTCTCACTCAGAAACGTCTTCTTAACTACTGTCTCACTCAGAAACGTCTTCTTAACTACTGTCTCACTCAGAAACGTCTTCTTAACTACTGTCTCACTCAGAAACGTCTTCTTAACTACTGTCTCACTCAGAAATGTCTTCTTAACTACTGTCTCACTCAGAAACGTCGTCTTAACTACTGTCTCACTCAGAAATGTCTTCTTAACTACTGTCTCACTCAGAAAGTCTTCTTAAATGTCTTCTTAACTACTGTCTCGCTCAGAAACGTCTTCTTAACTACTGTCTCACTCAGAAATGTCTTCTTAACTACTGTCTCACTCAGAAATGTCTTCTTAACTACTGTCTCACTCAGAAATATCTTCTTAACTACTGTCTCACTCAGAAATGTCTTCTTAACTACTGTCTCACTCAGAAATGCTTCTTAACTACTGTCTCACTCAGAAACATCTTCTTAACTACTGTCTCACTCAGAAACGTCTTCTTAACTACTGTCTCACTCAGAAACTTCTTCTTAACTACTGTCTCACTCAGAAACGTCTTCTTAACTACTGTCTCACTCAGAAATGTCTTCTTAACTACTGTCTCACTCAGAAACGTCTTCTTAACTACTGTCTCACTCAGAAACGTCTTCTTAACTACTGTCTCACTCAGAAATGTCTTCTTAACTACTGTCTCACTCAGAAACGTCTTCTTAACTACTGTCTCACTCAGAAACGTCTTCTTAACTACTGTCTCACTCAGAAATGTCTTCTTAACTACTGTCTCACTCAGAAATGTCTTCTTAACTACTGTCTCACTCAGAAACGTCTTCTTAACTACTGTCTCACTCAGAAACGTCTTCTTAACTACTGTCTCACTCAGAAACGTCTTCTTAACTACTGTCTCACTCAGAAACGTCTTCTTAACTACTGTCTCACTTAGAAATGTCTTCCTAACTACTGTCTCGCTCAGAAATGTCTTCTTAACTACCGTCTCACTCAGAAATGTCTTCTTAACTACTGTCTCACTCAGAAACGTCTTCTTAACTACTGTCTCACTCAGAAACGTCTTCTTAACTACTGTCTCACTCAGAAATGTCTTCTTAACTACTGTCTCACTCAGAAATGTCTTCTTAACTACTGTCTCACTTAGAAACGTCTTCTTAACTACTGTCTCACTCAGAAACGTCTTCTTAACTACTGTCTCGCTCAGAAACGTCTTCTTAACTACTGTCTCACTCAGAAATATCTTCTTAACTACTGTCTCACTCAGAAATGTCTTCTTAACTACTGTCTCACTCAGAAATGCTTCTTAACTACTGTCTCACTCAGAAACATCTTCTTAACTACTGTCTCACTCAGAAACGTCTTCTTAACTACTGTCTCACTCAGAAACGTCTTCTTAACTACTGTCTCACTCAGAAACTTCTTCTTAACTACTGTCTCACTCAGAAACGTCTTCTTAACTACTGTCTCACTCAGAAATGTCTTCTTAACTACTGTCTCACTCAGAAACATCTTCTTAACTACTGTCTCACTCAGAAACGTCTTCTTAACTACTGTCTCACTCAGAAATGTCTTCTTAACTACTGTCTCACTCAGAAATGTCTTCTTAACTACTGTCTCACTCAGAAACGTCTTCTTAACTACTGTCTCACTCAGAAACGTCTTCTTAACTACTGTCTCACGCAGAAACGTCTTCTTAACTACTGTCTCACTCAGAAACGTCTTCTTAACTACTGTCTCACTTAGAAATGTCTTCCTAACTACTGTCTCGCTCAGAAATGTCTTCTTAACTACCGTCTCACTCAGAAATGTCTTCTTAACTACTGTCTCACTCAGAAACGTCTTCTTAACTACTGTCTCACTCAGAAACGTCTTCTTAACTACTGTCTCACTCAGAAATGTCTTCTTAACTACTGTCTCACTCAGAAATATCTTCTTAACTACTGTCTCACTCAGAAATGTCTTCTTAACTACTGTCTCACTCAGAAATGCTTCTTAACTACTGTCTCACTCAGAAACATCTTCTTAACTACTGTCTCACTCAGAAACGTCTTCTTAACTACTGTCTCACTCAGAAACGTCTTCTTAACTACTGTCTCACTCAGAAACTTCTTCTTAACTACTGTCTCACTCAGAAACGTCTTCTTAACTACTGTCTCACTCAGAAATGTCTTCTTAACTACTGTCTCACTCAGAAACATCTTCTTAACTACTGTCTCACTCAGAAACGTCTTCTTAACTACTGTCTCACTCAGAAATGTCTTCTTAACTACTGTCTCACTCAGAAATGTCTTCTTAACTACTGTCTCACTCAGAAACGTCTTCTTAACTACTGTCTCACTCAGAAACGTCTTCTTAACTACTGTCTCACGCAGAAACGTCTTCTTAACTACTGTCTCACTCAGAAACGTCTTCTTAACTACTGTCTCACTTAGAAATGTCTTCCTAACTACTGTCTCGCTCAGAAATGTCTTCTTAACTACCGTCTCACTCAGAAATATCTTCTTAACTACTGTCTCACTCAGAAACGTCTTCTTAACTACTGTCTCACTCAGAAACGTCTTCTTAACTACTGTCTCACTCAGAAATGTCTTCTTACTACTGTCTACTGTAACTACTGTCTCACTCAGAAATGTCTTCTTAACTACTGTCTCACTCAGAAATGTCTTCTTAACTACTGTCTCACTTCAGAAACGTCTTCTTAACTACTGTCTCACTCAGAAACGTCTTCTTAACTACTGTCTCACTCAGAAACGTCTTCTTAACTACTGTCTCACTCAGAAATGTCTTCTTAACTACTGTCTCACTCAGAAATGTCTTCTTAACTACTGTCTCACTCAGAAATATCTTCTTAACTACTGTCTCACTCAGAAATGTCTTCTTAACTACTGTCTCACTCAGAAATGCTTCTTAACTACTGTCTCACTCAGAAACATCTTCTTAACTACTGTCTCACTCAGAAACGTCTTCTTAACTACTGTCTCACTCAGAAACGTCTTCTTAACTACTGTCTCACTCAGAAATGTCTTCTTAACTACTGTCTCACTCAGAAATGTCTTCTTAACTACTGTCTCGCTCAGAAACGTCTTCTTAACTACTGTCTCACTCAGAAATGTCTTCTTAACTACTGTCTCACTCAGAAATATCTTCTTAACTACTGTCTCACTCAGAAATGTCTTCTTAACTACTGTCTCACTCAGAAATGCTTCTTAACTACTGTCTCACTCAGAAACATCTTCTTAACTACTGTCTCACTCAGAAACGTCTTCTTAACTACTGTCTCACTCAGAAACGTCTTCTTAACTACTGTCTCACTCAGAAACTTCTTCTTAACTACTGTCTCAGTCAGAAACGTCTTCTTAACTACTGTCTCACTCAGAAACGTCTTCTTAACTACTGTCTCACTCAGAAATGTCTTCTTAACTACTGTCTCGCTCAGAAACGTCTTCTTAACTACTGTCTCACTCAGAAATGTCTTCTTAACTACTGTCTCACTCAGAAATGTCTTCTTAACTACTGTCTCACTCAGAAATATCTTCTTAACTACTGTCTCACTCAGAAATGTCTTCTTAACTACTGTCTCACTCAGAAATGCTTCTTAACTACTGTCTCACTCAGAAACATCTTCTTAACTACTGTCTCACTCAGAAACGTCTTCTTAACTACTGTCTCACTCAGAAACGTCTTCTTAACTACTGTCTCACTCAGAAACTTCTTCTTAACTACTGTCTCACTCAGAAACGTCTTCTTAACTACTGTCTCACTCAGAAATGCTTCTTAACTACTGTCTCACTCAGAAACGTCTTCTTAACTACTGTCTCGCTCAGAAACGTCTTCTTAACTACTGTCTCGCTCAGAAACGTCTTCTTAACTACTGTCTCACTCAGAAACGTCTTCTTAACTACTATCTCGCTCAGAAATGTCTTCCTAACTACTGTCTCGCTCAGAAATGTCTTCTTAACTACTGTCTCACTCAGAAACATCTTCTTAACTACTGTCTCACTCAGAAACGTCTTCTTAACTACTATCTCGCTCAGAAATGTCTTCCTAACTACTGTCTCGCTCAGAAATGTCTTCTTAACTACTGTCTCACTCAGAAACATCTTCTTAACTACTGTCTCACTCAGAAACGTCTTCTTAACTACTGTCTCACTCAGAAACGTCTTCTTAACTACTATCTCGCTCAGAAATGTCTTCCTAACTACTGTCTCACTCAGAAATGTCTTCTTAACTACTGTCTCGCTCAGAAACGTCTTCTTAACTACTGTCTCACTCAGAAACGTCTTCTTAACTACTGTCTCACTCAGAAATGTCTTCTTAACTACTGTCTCACTCAGAAACATCTTCTTAACTACTGTCTCACTCAGAAACGTCTTCTTAACTACTGTCTCACTCAGAAATGTCTTCTTAACTACTGTCTCGCTCAGAAATGTCTTCTTAACTACTGTCTCGCTCAGAAATGTCTTCTTAACTACTTTCTCACTCAGAAATGTCTTCTTAACTACTGTCTCACTTAGAAACGTCTTCTTAACTACTGTCTCACTCAGAAACGTCTTCTTAACTACTGTCTCGCTCAGAAACGTCTTCTTAACTACTGTCTCACTCAGAAATGTCTTCTTAACTACTGTCTCACTCAGAAATGTCTTCTTAACTACTGTCTCACTCAGAAATATCTTCTTAACTACTGTCTCACTCAGAAATGTCTTCTTAACTACTGTCTCACTCAGAAATGCTTCTTAACTACTGTCTCACTCAGAAACATCTTCTTAACTACTGTCTCACTCAGAAACGTCTTCTTAACTACTGTCTCACTCAGAAACGTCTTCTTAACTACTGTCTCACTCAGAAACGTCTTCTTAACTACTGTCTCACTCAGAAACGTCTTCTTAACTACTGTCTCACTCAGAAACATCTTCTTAACTACTGTCTCACTCAGAAACGTCTTCTTAACTACTGTCTCACGCAGAAACGTCTTCTTAACTACTGTCTCACTCAGAAACGTCTTCTTAACTACTGTCTCACTTAGAAATGTCTTCCTAACTACTGTCTCGCTCAGAAATGTCTTCTTAACTACCGTCTCACTCAGAAATGTCTTCTTAACTACTGTCTCACTCAGAAACGTCTTCTTAACTACTGTCTCACTCAGAAACGTCTTCTTAACTACTGTCTCACTCAGAAATGTCTTCTTAACTACTGTCTCACTCAGAAATGTCTTCTTAACTACTGTCTCACTTAGAAACGTCTTCTTAACTACTGTCTCACTCAGAAACGTCTTCTTAACTACTGTCTCGCTCAGAAACGTCTTCTTAACTACTGTCTCACTCAGAAATGTCTTCTTAACTACTGTCTCACTCAGAAATGTCTTCTTAACTACTGTCTCACTCAGAAATATCTTCTTAACTACTGTCTCACTCAGAAATGTCTTCTTAACTACTGTCTCACTCAGAAATGCTTCTTAACTACTGTCTCACTCAGAAACATCTTCTTAACTACTGTCTCACTCAGAAACGTCTTCTTAACTACTGTCTCACTCAGAAACGTCTTCTTAACTACTGTCTCACTCAGAAATGTCTTCTTAACTACTGTCTCACTCAGAAATGTCTTCTTAACTACTGTCTCGCTCAGAAACGTCTTCTTAACTACTGTCTCACTCAGAAATGTCTTCTTAACTACTGTCTCACTCAGAAATGTCTTCTTAACTACTGTCTCACTCAGAAATATCTTCTTAACTACTGTCTCACTCAGAAATGTCTTCTTAACTACTGTCTCACTCAGAAATGCTTCTTAACTACTGTCTCACTCAGAAACATCTTCTTAACTACTGTCTCACTCAGAAACGTCTTCTTAACTACTGTCTCACTCAGAAACGTCTTCTTAACTACTGTCTCACTCAGAAACTTCTTCTTAACTACTGTCTCACTCAGAAACGTCTTCTTAACTACTGTCTCACTCAGAAATGTCTTCTTAACTACTGTCTCACTCAGAAACATCTTCTTAACTACTGTCTCACTCAGAAACGTCTTCTTAACTACTGTCTCACTCAGAAATATCTTCTTAACTACTGTCTCACTCAGAAATGTCTTCTTAACTACTGTCTCACTCAGAAACGTCTTCTTAACTACTGTCTCACTCAGAAACGTCTTCTTAACTACTGTCTCACTCAGAAACGTCTTCTTAACTACTGTCTCGCTCAGAAACGTCTTCTTAACTACTGTCTCACTCAGAAATGTCTTCTTAACTACTGTCTCACTCAGAAATATCTTCTTAACTACTGTCTCACTCAGAAATGTCTTCTTAACTACTGTCTCACTCAGAAATGTCTTCTTAACTACTGTCTCACTCAGAAACGTGTTCTTAACTACTGTCTCACTCAGAAATGTCTTCTTAACTACTGTCTCACTCAGAAATGTCTTCTTAACTACTGTATCGCTCAGAAATGTCTTCTTAACTACTTTCTCACTCAGAAATGTCTTCTTAACTATTGTCTCACTCAGAAATGTCTTCTTAACTACTGTCTCACTCAGAAATGTCTTCTTAACTACTGTCTCACTCAGAAATGCTTCTTAACTACTGTCTCACTCAGAAACATCTTCTTAACTACTGTCTCACTCAGAAACGTCTTCTTAACTACTGTCTCACTCAGAAACGTCTTCTTAACTACTGTCTCACTCAGAAACTTCTTCTTAACTACTGTCTCACTCAGAAACGTCTTCTTAACTACTGTCTCACTCAGAAATGTCTTCTTAACTACTGTCTCACTCAGAAATGTCTTCTTAACTACTGTCTCGCTCAGAAACGTCTTCTTAACTACTGTCTCACTCAGAAATGTCTTCTTAACTACTGTCTCACTCAGAAATGTCTTCTTAACTACTGTCTCACTCAGAAATATCTTCTTAACTACTGTCTCACTCAGAAATGTCTTCTTAACTACTGTCTCACTCAGAAATGCTTCTTAACTACTGTCTCACTCAGAAACATCTTCTTAACTACTGTCTCACTCAGAAACGTCTTCTTAACTACTGTCTCACTCAGAAACGTCTTCTTAACTACTGTCTCACTCAGAAACTTCTTCTTAACTACTGTGTCACTCAGAAACGTCTTCTTAACTACTGTCTCACTCAGAAATGCTTCTTAACTACTGTCTCACTCAGAAACGTCTTCTTAACTACTGTCTCGCTCAGAAACGTCTTCTTAACTACTGTCTCGCTCAGAAACGTCTTCTTAACTACTGTCTCACTCAGAAACGTCTTCTTAACTACTATCTCGCTCAGAAATGTCTTCCTAACTACTGTCTCGCTCAGAAATGTCTTCTTAACTACTGTCTCACTCAGAAACATCTTCTTAACTACTGTCTCACTCAGAAACGTCTTCTTAACTACTATCTCGCTCAGAAATGTCTTCTTAACTACTGTCTCACTCAGAAACATCTTCTTAACTACTGTCTCACTCAGAAACGTCTTCTTAACTACTATCTCGCTCAGAAATGTCTTCCTAACTACTGTCTCGCTCAGAAATGTCTTCTTAACTACTGTCTCACTCAGAAACGTCTTCTTAACTACTGTCTCACTCAGAAACGTCTTCTTAACTACTGTCTCACGCAGAAACGTCTTCTTAACTACTGTCTCACTCAGAAACGTCTTCTTAACTACTGTCTCACTTAGAAATGTCTTCCTAACTACTGTCTCGCTCAGAAATGTCTTCTTAACTACCGTCTCACTCAGAAATGTCTTCTTAACTACTGTCTCACTCAGAAACGTCTTCTTAACTACTGTCTCACTCAGAAACGTCTTCTTAACTACTGTCTCACTCAGAAATGGCTTCTTAACTACTGTC